>NW_027456217.1:5000-23518 GCF_040206685.1 Ascaphus truei | reverse complement strand
GGGAATGCACCCGCTCCCGGTCCTCTGCATTGAGCGCCACGTATCACCGTAGTACGGGTGAAGGGGGAGGGCTGGCTCACCGTCACGTAGGTGAAAGAGGGCTGGCTCACCGTCACGTAGGTGAAAGATGGCTGGCTCACCGTCACGTAGGTGAAAGAGGGCTGGCTCACCGTCACGTAGGTGAAAGAGGGCTGGCTCACCGTCACGTAGGTGAAAGATGGCTGGCTCACCGTCACGTAGGTGAAAGACGGCTGGCTCACCGTCACGTAGGTGAAAGAGGGCTGGCTCACCGTCACATAGGTGAAAGACGGCTGGCTCACCGTCACGTAGGTGAAAGAGGGCTGGCTCACCGTCACCGTATTAAATGATCATTTGAGCCTAGAATAATAAAGAAATAATATTTGGAGGGGTAGGATTATGTCCAGTCCTCCTGTCATGGAACAAGAACTACCTTTCTGACTCACCTCCCTCTCACCTTTGCAGCTTCTGCCTGTCAGATTTTATTCCCAGCTGCATGGAGTTTGCACGCACATACTGTGCCTGTGTAACTTGTAACTTGCAACAATGTTGCATTTCTTGCCTCTGGGCACGGAATCAGTGAGCTGCTACTGCAGTTTCTGAGATCCTCACCAGAATGGGCTAGTCTGCACCCCCCTCCTGTTTGGTCTAGATAGTCTGTCCCAAGGCTATTCCCTTTACCCACATTGCCCCTCACTTCCTTTTCCACCATAACCTCTGGATGAGTGAGTACCTTGCTGTAAACCCCTGTACTGGTACTGTAGGATTATCTTTTTCACCTGCTCTTAACTACCAAGGCACCCACAGAGAGACACTATTCCTACATAACATCTCTTCACAAGTGACTGTATTTTATGCTACTTTCCCCAAATAAAGTAAAGAAAAGAAACAGAACTTGTTGTGCTTGGAAAAGAGGGCCGAGTTGACACTATCTGGGCTAAAATATTCTTACACATGACCCCTGGCTTTCAGAATACCTCCCCCTAGTAAACTCAGCTGATGTTTAATTAAGTATGGTTAATCCCCCAATAAGGTGCTGTCTATTCTAATTGTTTACATTTGGTAACACCCATAATCAATTATCTTAAATTGCACACATTCTGAAACGTAAGCACACCCTCATGAAGCATCTGTTGATGCGAAACGCGTTGGAAATAGATTGTGCGCTGTTTCTCTATATTTCGCTCTTTTTCTATACTTAGCTCTTTATCGCCATTTGAGCTATTTTTATCTTTATTTGCAAACTATTGAATCCACTTAGAAGACGAGGTTGATTCTATTCTCAGCTGTGGTGTAGTTCAGGTGATCCAATCACCTTTCACCTACGTGACGGTGAGCCAGCCCTCTTTCACCTACGTGACGGTGAGCCAGCCATCTTTCACCTACGTGACGGTGAGCCAGCCCTCTTTCACCTACGTGACGGTGAGCCAGCCATCTTTCACCTACGTGACGGTGAGCCAGCCCTCTTTCACCTACGTGACGGTGAGCCAGCCCTCTTTCACCTACGTGACGGTGAGCCAGCCCTCTTTCACCTACGTGACGGTGAGCCAGCCCTCTTTCACCTACGTGACGGTGAGCCAGCCCTCCCCCTTCACCCGTACTACGGTGATACGTGGCGCTCAATGCAGAGGACCGGGAGCGGGTGCATTCCCTAACCGGAGTCGATCTGGCGTGCTGCGGGTGTTTGCTCGCCGGCACGATCGGGGCTGGGAGCTGTGTTGGAAGTTTGGGACGGGAACGTCTATAACATCGGAGCGGGAGCGGGTGCTTTCCCTGCCGGCGTTACGCTTTATCCGTGTGCTGGTCATCGCCGTTCTGCTTTACAACCTGCCGAATCTCTTCTTGAAAACTAAGATCAGTTGGTGACGTTTCAGGGAGCCCGGGTAACACCGGATCAATCTCACTGCAACATTGTTATTTTTATATGTAGCACTATATATGTGCTTTTAATAAATATATATATATATTTTTTATGTGAACCCTTGCGTATCTTTCTTTTCACTATTTTCCTATATTGATGTTTTGAGTCATCCATTTTTACTAGCTGCATGTAATTCACATTATGAGCCTGAGCCTGAGCCCGGCGAAATTGTTTATTATAAAACTTCACTCTAATTAGAGGTACCCCCTATTAATCCTGAGTGCACCACTATTCACTTTTTTAGCACCACAGGTTGACACAGGGGACACACGGCATTGCAGGGTGACACAGGGGACACACAGCATTGCAGGGTGACACAGGGGACACACGTCATTGCAGGGTGACACAGGGGACACACGTCATTGCAGCGTGACACAGGGGACACACGTCATTGCATGGTGACACGGGACACACGACATTGCAGGGTGACACGGGACACACAGCATTGCAGGGTGACACAGGGGACACACGTCATTGCAGGGTGACACAGGGGACACACGTCATTGCAGCGTGACACAGGGGACACACGTCATTGCATGGTGACACGGGACACACGTCATTGCAGGGTGTCACGGGACACACGACATTGCAGGGTGACACGGGACACAGGACATTGCAAGGTGACACAGGGGACACACGTCATTGCAGGGTGACACACGGGACACACGACATTGCAGGGTGTCACAGGGGACACACGACATTGCAGGGTGACACAGGGGACACACGACATTGCAGGGTGACACAGGAGACACACGGCATTGCAGGGTGACACAGGGGACACACGGCATTGCAGGGTGACAGGGGACACACGG
Source organism: Ascaphus truei (assembly GCF_040206685.1). Lineage (NCBI taxonomy): Eukaryota > Metazoa > Chordata > Amphibia > Anura > Ascaphidae > Ascaphus > Ascaphus truei. The sequence goes on along the minus strand of NW_027456217.1, from coordinate 20,767 downwards.
CATTGCAGGGTGACAGGGGACACACGGCATTGCATGGTGACACAGGAGACACACGGCATTGCAGGGTGACACAGAGGACACACGGCATTGCAGGGTGACACAGGGGACACACGACATTGCAGGGTGACACAGGAGACACACGGCATTGCAGGGTGACACAGGGGACACACGGCATTGCAGGGTGACACAGGGGACACACGGCATTGCAGGGTGACACAGGAGACACACGGCATTGCAGGGTGACACAGGGGACACACGACATTGCAGGGTGACACGGGACACACGGCATTGCAGGGTGACACAGGGGACACACGACATTGCAGGGTGACAGGGGACACACGGCATTGCAGGGTGACACAGGGGACACACGACATTGCAGGGTGACACAGGAGACACACGGCATTGCAGGGTGACACAGGGGACACACGACATTGCAGGGTGACACAGGAGACACACGGCATTGCAGGGTGACACAGGGGACACACGACATTGCAGGGTGACACAGGAGACACACGGCATTGCAGGGTGACACAGGGGACACACGGCATTGCAGGGTGACACAGGGGACACACGACATTGCAGGGTGACACAGGAGACACACGGCATTGCAGGGTGACACAGGGGACACACGGCATTGCAGGGTGACACAGGGGACACACGGCATTGCAGGGTGACACAGGGGACACACGACATTGCAGGGTGACAGGGGACACACGGCATTGCAGGGTGACACAGGGGACACACGGCATTGCAGGGTGACACAGGAGACACACGGCATTGCAGGGTGACACAGGGGACACACGGCATTGCAGGGTGACACAGGGGACACACGGCATTGCAGGGTGACACAGGGGACACACGGCATTGCAGGGTGACACAGGAGACACACGGCATTGCAGGGTGACACAGGGGACACACGACATTGCAGGGTGACACACGGGACACACGGCATTGCAGGGTGACACAGGGGACACACGGCATTGCAGGGTGACAGGGGACACACGGCATTGCAGGGTGACAGGGGACACACGGCATTGCAGGGTGACACAGGGGACACACGACATTGCAAGGTGACACAGGGGACACACGGCATTGCAGGGTGACACAGGGGACACACGGCATTGCAGGGTGACACAGGGGACACACGGCATTGCAGGGTGACAGGGGACACACGGCATTGCAGGGTGACAGGGGACACACGGCATTGCAGGGTGACACAGGGGACACACGGCATTGCAGGGTGACACAGGGGACACACGGCATTGCAGGGTGACAGGGGACACACGGCATTGCAGGGTGACACAGGGGACACACGGCATTGCAGGGTGACACAGGGGACACACGGCATTGCAGGGTGACACAGGAGACACACGACATTGCAGGGTGACACAGGGGACACACAGCATTGCAGGGTGACACAGGGGACACACGGCATTGCAGGGTGACACAGGGGACACACGGCATTGCAGGGTGACACAGGGGACACAGGACATTGCAGGGTGACACAGGGGACACACGTCATTGCATGGTGACACAGGGGACACACGGCATTGCAGGGTGACAGGGGACACACGACATTGCAAGGTGACACAGGGGACACACGGCATTGCAGGGTGACACAGGGGACACACGGCATTGCAGGGTGACACAGGGGACACACGGCATTGCAGGGTGACAGGGGACACACGGCATTGCAGGGTGACAGGGGACACACGGCATTGCAGGGTGACACAGGGGACACACGGCATTGCAGGGTGACACAGGGGACACACGGCATTGCAGGGTGACAGGGGACACACGGCATTGCAGGGTGACAGGGGACACACGGCATTGCAGGGTGACACAGGGGACACACGGCATTGCAGGGTGACACAGGGGACACACGGCATTGCAGGGTGACAGGGGACACACGGCATTGCAGGGTGACACAGGGGACACACGGCATTGCAGGGTGACACAGGGGACACACGGCATTGCAGGGTGACACAGGAGACACACGACATTGCAGGGTGACACAGGGGACACACAGCATTGCAGGGTGACACAGGGGACACACGGCATTGCAGGGTGACACAGGGGACACACGGCATTGCAGGGTGACACAGGGGACACACGGCATTGCAGGGTGACACAGGGGACACAGGACATTGCAGGGTGACACAGGGGACACACGTCATTGCATGGTGACACGGGACACACGACATTGCAGGGTGACACAGGGGACACACGACATTGCAGGGTGACACAGGGGACACACGACATTGCAGGGTGACACAGGGGACACACGGCATTGCAGGGTGACACAGGGGACACACGGCATTGCAGGGTGACACAGGGGACACACGGCATTGCAGGGTGACACAGGGGACACTTCACCACAGGGTGATACAACGAACACATCACAATAGGGTCACACAGAAGCACAGGTAGAGGGGGTGGGATCCTTGCCCATAGAGCTGACACTCTTTCACCCCCAGAATAAGAGGGAGTTCTATGAGACTTCGCTGCTCCAGGAGATGAAGACGAATCAGAAGCTGCAGGAATACGTCAGGCACCTGGAGAGCACTCTGCACTACAGCGGCCTGTCCCTCCGGGGGGCCCCCACTGTGCGTAACATGGGGGTGTACTGGTTAAAGTGCTGGAGCTGCGGATAGTCTGTTATCTAGATACACCCAGCGCTATCACTGCCCCGCTCCCCTCTGCTATTCCTGCACTGACCCACACACATTACACCATCCTCTGCTATTCCTGCACTGACCCACACACATTACACCATCCTCTGCTATTCCTGCACTGACCCACACACATTACACCTTCCTCTGCTATTCCTGCACTGACCCACACACATTACACCTGCCTCTGCTATTCCTGCACTGACCCACACACATTACACCTTCCTCTGCTATTCCAGCACTGACCCACACACATTACACCTTCCTCTGCTATTCCAACACTGACCCCATCACACATTCCCCCCCACCCTCCCCCCTCCCCCCCCCCCATCACTGACCCCCCCCCCCCCCCCCCCCCCCCCCCCCCCCCCCCCTACTCCACTGACCCACAATTACAACCTTCCTCTGCTATTCCTGCACTGACCCACACACATTACACCTTCCTCTGCTATTCCAGCACTGACCCACACACATTACACCTTCCTCTGCTATTCCTGCACTGACCCACACACATTACACCTTCCTCTGCTATTCCAGCACTGACCCACACACATTACACCTTCCTCTGCTATTCCTGCACTGACCCACACACATTACACCTTCCTCTGCTATTCCAGCACTGACCCACACACATTACACCTTCCTCTGCTATTCCTGCACTGACCCACACACATTACACCTTCCTCTGCTATTCCAGCACTGACCCACACACATTACACCTTCCTCTGCTATTCCAGCACTGACCCACACACATTACACCTTCCTCTGCTATTCCAGCACTGACACACACACATTACACCTTCCTCTGCTATTCCAGCACTGACCCACACACATTACACCTTCCTCTGCTATTCCAGCACTGACACACACACATTACACCTTCCTCTGCTATTCCAGCACTGACCCACACACATTACACCTTCCTCTGCTATTCCAGCACTGACCCACACACATTACACCTTCCTCTGCTATTCCAGCACTGACACACACACATTACACCTTCCTCTGCTATTCCAGCACTGACCCACACACATTACACCTTCCTCTGCTATTCCAGCACTGACCCACACACATTACACCTTCCTCTGCTATTCCAGCACTGACCCACACACATTACACCTTCCTCTGCTATTCCTGCACTGACCCACACACATTACACCTGCCTCTGCTATTCCAGCACTGACCCACACACATTACACCTTCCTCTGCTATTCCAGCACTGACCCACACACATTACACCTTCCTCTGCTATTCCAGCACTGACCCACACACATTACACCTTCCTCTGCTATTCCAGCACTGACCCACACACATTACACCTTCCTCTGCTATTCCAGCACTGACACACACACATTACACCTTCCTCTGCTATTCCTGCACTGACCCACACACATTACACCTTCCTCTGCTATTCCAGCACTGACCCACACACATTACACCTTCCTCTGCTATTCCAGCACTGACCCACACAGATTACACCTTCCTCTGCTATTCCTGCACTGACCCACACACATTACACCTTCCTCTGCTATTCCTGCACTGACCCACACACATTACACCTCCCTCTGCTATTCCTGCACTGACCCACACACATTACACCTTTCTCTGCTATTCCAGCACTGACCCACACACATTACACCTTCCTCTGCTATTCCTGCACTGACCCACACACATTACACCTTCCTCTGCTATTCCTGCACTGACTCCCTATTGACTCCCAATTGTCCTATTGACTCCCAATGACTGCTATTCCTGCACTGACTCCCTAACACACACACACACTACACCTGCATCCCTCTCTGCTATTCCTGCACTGACTCCCTAATACACACACTACCCCTGAATCTATCTCCCTCTGCTATTCCACATTGACCCCCACCACACATTACACCTGCATCCCTCTCTGCTATTCCAGCACTGCCCCCACACACATTGCACCTCCTACTGCTATTCCAGTACTGATACACACACACTGCATCTGCAGCCCTCCCATCTATTCCATTACTGACCCCCTAACACACACATTACACCTGCAGCCTTCTCTGCTATTCCTGCAATGACCCCTAACACACACACACACTACACCTGCAGCCAGCTCTGCTTTTCCAGTCATGCCTCACACTCGGGCCACTCTGCCACCCCCATAATGACCTCCCAACTCCCTGCAGGCCACGGACGTTTCCAAATCTCACAGCCAGTCGGATATATCCCCCACGAGGCCCTCCATTGCCCTGCTGCGGCCTCTCAGCTGTAATGGGGGCTCAGAGGACCCAAAGGAAAGGGCAGAACCTGCTCCCGGCGGCCAGGACCCCACCCGTGGCTCCCCAACCCGCAGAAACTCCCGGGGGCCCCAGAACACAAGAGGGCAGAGGGTGAACATGACCGAGACTAACCAGGACATGAGCCAGCTGAAGGACCAGTTAAAGGCCCTGAAGTGTCAGGTGAGAGATACTCGGCATCATTATACAGCGCAGCGTGTTCATTATCAGTGTATAATCATCATTATCCTACAGTGCAGCGTGTTCGTTATAAGTGTATAGATACTCAACATCATACAGTGTGTCATGTTCACTATCAGTGTATAGATACTCCACATCATTATACAGTGTGGCATGTTCACTATCAGTGTATAGATACTGTTCATCATTATACAGTGTAGCATGTTCATTATCAGTGGATAGATACTCTGCATCATTATACAGCGCAGCATGTTCATTATCAGTGTATAATCATCATCATCATCCTACAGTGCAGCGTGTTCATTATTAGCGTACAGATACTCAACATCATTATACAGTGTGGCATGTTCACTATCAGTGGATACTCTGCATCATTATACAGTGTGGCATGTTCACTATCAGTGGATACTCTGCATCATTATACAGCGCAGCGTTAACGCTCCCCTTTTTTACCAGACAGAAATGTATGCCGCAGATTTTAAGACTGAACATACAGACCGGCAGCGAATAAGAACGGAGAACGACAAACTGAGACAGAAGGAGAGGGACATGAGGGAGCAGATGCTGTTACTGCAGGAGCAGGTAGGAGGCAGCGGCCATCTTTAATGCAAGAAACTGCTTTCATGCAAGTTTTTTTATTTTTTAAAGGAACAGTCTTCCACCTGTTACCCCATATAACTCCTTTAATTTCCCCTTATAACTTCTCCTGGTGGGGCCTATTCATAAGGTGACCAGATTTGTACATGTAAATACCAATATTTAGAAAACAAATCAAATCACGAACTGAGCCCCCCCCCCCATCCCTCTTCCCCCCCCCCCCCCATCCCTCTTCCCCCCCCCCCCCCCATCCCTCTTCCCCCCCCATCCCTCTTCCCCCCCCCCCATCCCTCTTCCCCCCCCCCCATCCCTCTTCCCCCCCCCCCATCCCTCTTCCCCCCTGTATGATCAAGATGCCGCTCGGCAGCAGCGCAGCGTGACATCACCGGATTGCGCTGGCGCCTGGCAGCATCTGGTATAATCGAGCCCTAAAAGGCCGTTTCTAAGCGATTTTTGCCGTTATCAAAGATTTCTGAATAGCTACACATGCAAAGTCGCTTGTAAAGTGCACTTACTAATCGATAAGTCCCTTATCGAAGTTTAGTGAAAAGGCCCCTATGATTCCTTTAATTTCCCCATTTAACTGCTCGCTCCCTATAACTTCTCAGCACTCTATGTATGGTTATAGGCAGTATTAGAGTGTCAGCTCTTCTGCCCTCAGCTGAAGATATACGAGGATGACTTCCGGAAGGAGCGCTCTGATAAGCAGATCCTGCAGCGGCTCCTGAAGAGCAGAGCGTCGCTACGCGAGCCCGTGCTGGTCCATCGCTGCAATAATGGGCCCGACCACAAGGGTGTGCTCAGGGACATCGCCGGCAGCAGGAAGCGCAGGGAGGAGAGCGACGGGGAGGGGTTGACGCCACCCTACTGCATTGGGTATTAGACTTATCTGTAGGGTCACAGACACAGACTTGTATACTTACACCGTGTGCGCGCGCGCACACACACACACACACACACACACACACACACACACACTGAACCTGCCCTGTCTGGTACCCCAGTCTATACATGTTTATTTTAATACAGCGCAGTCATTTATATAATATAAATATATAATATACACATATGGTAATCCTTCTAATAAATAATATACCTCCTGCGGAGTTTCATTCTTTCGGTACTGCAGGAAATTCGTTACCATCAAATGATTACAAGCTGGGCAGGTCCCTCCCCTGCTGGGTGACAGACAAGGAACATGCGAGTCGAGCGAGACAGGCAGAAGGGACCTAGCAAGAGTATATCCCTCCCCCCGCAGGGTAACAGTGACAGACAGAAAAAACCTATGGCTTTGTGATGGCAGGGACGACTTAAGTGGGTAATAGGTCCCCGAGCCGTGTCACCCTGCAGGGGCAAGGATCAGACTCAATGCCCATACAGTGGACATTGTGTCTCCTAAGGTTGAGCGACAGAAGTGACCTATGGCACACTGCAGGGTGACACATGCAGTCTATCCCTTCCAACACCAGATGACAACGAATGAGACAGTTTGTCCCTCCCGCTGCAGGGTGACAGAAGGGACCTATGGCACAGAGCCCTCACAATACGCCGTCACACACCGCACGAATATACTTAAGCATAAATATTTTTATTCGAAAGCACAAAAATACATTGAATTTCTGGCCTTTGAATCCCGATTAACAGAACTGATCCTCATAATCTGACCACCTACAAGAAAACAACAGAGCAGCCAGACAAAAAATAATGGAGGCGAAAATAATAACTGGGTAGGGAGAATTGGACCTTTATAATATAGGTTCTCTTTGGGGCATTTAAATCGGCGATATCCTCCTTATCTGACAAATCTGGGAGATAGTGAGGTTCTGTGCCTGAGACAGGTTCTAGGTGGCGGTTCTGTGCCCGAGACAGGTTCTAGGTGGCGGTTCTGCGCATGAGGTGAAGATAAGGAGGTTCAACACATGAGATTCAAGGTGGAGGTTTTGTGCACGGATGAAGGTTCATGATGGAGGTTCTGTGCATGAGGCAAAGATTGTAGGTGGAGGCTCTGTGCATGATGTAGAGGCTCCGCCCAGGGAATAAAGAGACGAGTTCGAAAGAGGGCTTGAGAAGTGGGAAGCAATGTTTTAAGCTGTAGAAACTCAGGTGGTCCGAATAAGCATCCAGTTAAATGGATGCTGCTCTGCGCATTATGCAGGTGTATGGAAGGGGGTATATGCACAGTCGGCAGGGCATGGGGAGGTTGGGATGCACAAGGTAGGCTCAGAGCATGATACCGGGAGGAGAGCTTGGGGCCAACTCCAAGTTGATGACTGTCACAGGTGGACAGCTCCAGGGAGAGCCTCACTGCAAGAGGATGACCGGACAGAAGCTCAGTAGGGAGCCTCAGCGCATGAGGAGGCTGTGTTTGGGTCCGTCCACACGCTCCAGCTTCTCAAAGTGCTTCCTGGCATTGCGGATGTTGATGAGGGTGGCAGCGGAGGCTGAGGGAGAGAGAGAGGGAGAAGGTTAGATCCTCCAGCTGTAAATGAAGAGGGAGATCAGACGCGCAGGGGGGAGTGCAGGAGAATAATGTTATGAAAACAATAAAAGGGTAATGGAGAAAAGGTAGACAGGGGGGAGAGAAAGTGATAGAGCGCAAGGAAGACAGAAAAAATGACATCTGTTTTAGCTGAGGAAGGAGGTACTTGATGGTGCATAGAGGAGAGACGAACTGACGCACAGCCAAAAGAGTGGGTCACCAATACGTGGTTGAAGTTTGCTTTTATGGATCAATAAATAAAATCAATCGGAGGTAGGTACCCTCCTTGATAAAGTGTACTGTTGTACACGAAACGCGTAGGAGGGCACCTACCTCCGCTTGCTTTTATGGATCAATAAAGAATCATACTTCAACCACGTATTGGTGACCCACTCTTTTGGTTGTGCGCCAGTTCGCCTCTCTACACTTGCCAGCATTTCTACTCGGCTGCACGCCGCTCAGGACACTCAGATTGGGGCAATATGTGAGTACTTTTGGACTTTATTTCAACCACAATTCATTCAAGGGACCATCCCCATGAGGAATATATAGGGGCTTTACTCATCTTCAGGGATTAATTAGCCCCACAGAGGATTTTGTATCTTCATTAACCTCACTAGCCCCATTCTGTGAATTTATCTGTACTACATGAATCATAGTGATTAATGCGCTCCAGCGCTGGATCCATAACTACTTTACTTGATGGAGCAGACAGATGTAGAAACAAAAGGTGAATGAGTGAGAGTGCTAAAGTGCAAGTGGTGTAGGAGGAGTGCATTTGGACTCACGTATCGAGGGGTCCGACATCACGACCATCACGTAGGTGTTTGACGTGAAGATGTCAATAAAGGCGGCAAAGTTGGAATTCCGAACTTCCATACTTTGGAAGGAGGCAGCCAGCTTACTGTAACAAAGAAAGAGATCGCACAAGGGTCAGCGCATCAGGGTCACTGAGGGGACACCATGCGTTGGGTCCAGGTCACAGAGGAGGCTGACACACACACACACGCACACGCACACACACACGCACACACACACACACACACACGCTCACCTGCAGCTCAGCTTAAACTGCTTGATGATGTTACTGATCTTCTCAAACCTGTGGATGTCCCTCTGTTCCTTACACTGATAGTGAGAGATTACCTGGGACACAGAGGGGGTAAGAGAAGCAGAGAAGGCCTAAAAAAATATTAATCTGTACCCCTAAAGTGCAGTGGTGCAAGGAGAAGGAATACATTATTATTATTATCTAAAAAAGGAGAAATTAAAAAAAAAAAAAAAAAAAAGTGGTAAAATCAGAATGGTAAAAAGAAAGAATGAACAAAAAGATTACCTACAGAGGAATTAAAATCAAGGATGAAAAAGGAACAGATTGAAAGAACGAAGGGGTAAAAAGTTGAACAACACCGGATTGATGGAAAAAAAAAAAAAAGCTGTGTTAAACCTTTTTTGGTTACGAAATTCTATAAATATATTGTGAAATTCTGCGGAACCCCAACCCTCTCTAATAGCGTGTCTGAGATCAGATGCATAGTAAGGAACCCCAACCCTCTCTAATAGCGTGTCTGAGATCAGATGCATAGTAAGGAACCCCAACCCTCTCTAATAGCGTGTCTGACATCAGATGCATAGTAAGGAACCCCAACCCTCTCTAATAGCGCGTCTGAGATCAGATGCATTGTAAGAAGCCCAACCCTCTCTAATAGCGTGTCTGACATCAGATGCATAGTAAGGAACCCCAACCCTCTCTAATAGCGCGTCTGAGATCAGATGCATTGTAAGAAGCCCAACCCTCTCTAATAGCGCGTCTGAGATCAGATGTACTGTAAAATCTTCTGTATTTGGTACAATTTTCAAATGACCCTGAACATTGCAGGGCACTCTTTTGGCATGCCCGGGGAACCCGCAGAAAAACACTTTTCTAGAGACTCAGCTGTGAGGAGCCTTCTCCAGTTGGCCCGTGGTCCCCCCTCACCAGGAACGTTGCTCTCTCGAACAGTAGCACCTCGTCGGCTTCGATGATCTCAGCGAAGTTACGGAGGTTTAATTCCAGCTGCTGCACGTTGGGAATCAGCTGATAGACAATGCTGGACCAGGCCTAGGGCAGGAGAGACAGCTGTTAGAAGCACAGATTTACTGCCAATGATTATCACACTCTGTTCCCTGGTGAACTAATGACAGTAAACAAATGGGAGGATCCAGGGCACTACGGATTTTTAAGAAATGAAATTTATTCTAGGCACACACAACGTTTCGAACTGTACAAAGCTCTTTCTCAAGTGATGGCAAAGTCACTTGAGAAAGAGCTTTGTACAGCTCGAAACGTTGTATGTGCCTAGAATAAATTTCATTTCTTAAAAATCCGTAATGCCCTGGATCCTCCCATTTGTTCATATATCTTGACATTACACCAGACAGGTTTTTTCCCTGAACCACGGAGCACCGGTACCTCAAATTGCAAGTATATTGCTTTATTATACTCTTACAGATGTGCTAGACATAACCCTTTTGTTTGAACTGATGACAGTGACATGTTTAATGGGTCACTGCCACATAGAAGCTATGACATAACACTTTTAAGTGACCTGATGACAGGGACGTGCTTAATGCGTTATAGGGTCAGTTTCATGTAAGTTGCACATACCTTGTAAAGGGTCTCGTCCCATATGGAAGTCCTGAAACAGGCGCAGTCCAAGGGACGGGACAAACGTCTGAGATCCTCCTCCCGCTCCTTAAATATCTGAGGGGAGAGGAAATGGTTTAGTGAGAGGGAACGTCCCCATGGTGGGGTGACCCAGACACTGCCACAGGTCCTGCAGCATCACCTATAATACTGGCAACTGTTGTAGGGTCCTGGCACGTAAAAGCAACACAAGAACAATCTATTGGAGAGTCCTCTCCTATATGTGACAACACTTAAACATGGACAAGAACCAGCACATTGCGAACTCCACTGAATGGACCTCACTATAGGCATCTGCTCAGCCTATGTCAACTCACCAGGTCCCTCTGGTCCTCTTGAACCAAGTCCATCTTATGCACCAGGCAGAAGACCTTGGCATCGGGGGAGTTTTGAAGGATGGCTTCCAGGCACGACTGGTAATAATGCATGTCCTTCTCCAGCTCCCGACTCTCCACGTCAAACACATATATCAGGACCTCCACATTGCGGAAGATGTTATCTCGCTGGCTCGTGAAGTAGTTCTCCATGAAGGTGTCCTGGCTGTGGGAAGGGGGCAGGGACTGTCACCGTGGATAGAGGTGGTCTCCTCATACAGGTAAAGAGGATGTAAACGGTACATTAATCAAGGTCACCATGCATGGAGGGGAGTATCTGTACCATCTCAGACAGAAGGGAACTATGGGACATGGAGTATGTCGTTTTCACCAGAGGGTGACATGAGGGATGAAAAGTATAGAAACAGTGGCACACCGTTACTCATAAAAAATTATTACATTGTTCTCTCACTGGTGCTCACCCTCCATTGAACCCGGCGTCTCCAAGCTGGATCCAGAATTATGTAAATAGTTGTTATGGAGGAAGCACACAGGCGTCTGATATGCAAGCAAAACTTACTCTGTATTTATAACATCAGCAGAGCAGGTACAAACGCTTGTACCTGCTCTGCTGTTATACAGGGTAAGTTTTGTTTACATAGACTCCTGTGTGCTTCTTCCATCACAACTATTGACAGATATGAGGGAGCTATGGAACATCGCTCTCACCATCACTCTCCCAGTGCAGAGAGAGAAGGGACACTTACCCACCACAGTCCCACAGGTTCAGCACCAGATTCCCCAAGAACCGTACATGAGAGTGTTCAACGTCAACTGCAAAGGGAGAGAGGGGCGAGAGAAGGGGTGGGCGAGAGCATTACAGCATAGAAGAGGAACAGACCCTTTAAAGAAGATGGCCAAACCAACCCATCTTTTATATATTTCTCTTCTTGCCCACTCAGGGGATATTTATTTTAATCTGATGCTCCGTTCAGGAAATACAAGTGTTTGAATTAAGTGCCAGGGAGCTCAAAACGGCGCTGTACCCAGAGCCCAGTGCAAACTGAACCTCAGATGCTAGAGATGAGGGGAAAAAAATTAAGAAACAAACCTCATGTAGCTTTTGGAAGCCTTTGCTTCAATTACCATTAACCACGTCACTTTGCTCCTACGTGCGACTGATCCTTTAACCCATTAAATGTGTCACTCATTAAGTCACTTTTTTGCTACTCATGCCACATAAATTCCACTCCTGTCCCGGCTGGGGGTAGCTCTTACTTGTTGCCCCCAATCTGCGCGTGTCCCGGGCAATATAATTAGCAAAGATGATGGATCTCATGCTGGTTTTCCCAGAACCGCTCTTTCCCATCAGCAGCACCTGCAAGTGTAAAGCCATGTTTAATATGACTGGCGGGGGCAAGAACAGGCAAATACCCTTTCATTCACAGCTGCACCCAAGTTTACCCCAAAGATGTGAATGCAATAAAAAAAAGTGTGTATGCACAGACAATAGTATACACAAAACAGAACCAGGTCCAGCAAATTGGGATGCCTCCTCGTGTGGTCTAAAAGCAAAGGAGAAAAACAGCAGATGGGGGCATACGACAAAAAAAAAACTCAGGTCAGAAGAAAGAACAAGCACACCAAAAGTAGATCAAAAAGGGGATTTGAGAACTAGAAAGAGTCATTCTGTTTTGGTCCAACATGCACTGAAACATTGGATGCTGTTATGACTCTTTTTAGTCATTAAATAACCTTGGTGATGTATCTAGTTTTGGTGTGCTTAACTACCTTGATCATGTATGCATATACACACACACAATCATGTGTGAATATGTATGTGTGGGCGATACATGTATATTTACAAATATACATAATATATATATATATATATATATATATATATATACATACATACATAATATATATATATATATATATATATATATATATATATATATATTTAACTATTTAATATATATTTAATATTTATATTTAACTGACTTGATATATATATATATATATGTGTGTGTATATATATATATATATATATATATATATATATATATATACACACACATATACACACACACACACACACACACACACACACACACACACACACACACACACACACACACACACACACACACACACACACATATATCAAGTCAGTTAAACGTCATACAATAAGATTTCTGAGGTTCAGGGTGGTGATGTTATTTATATTAGTGAGAGAAAATGTATCACCACCCTTATCGTATTGCCTGGATATATATCCATCATATTAGAAGAATGAATCAGGTTGATACACAAAGGGGGGTGGGGGGGAGGAGTGATATAAAATGTTTATCACCTTTTTCTTCATGGCTGCGCTGGGCATCACACAGACAGAACCCTGCGGGGAACAGAGCACCACAGGGGTTAGGTAACAAACAGGGAACCACTACACAACTCACAGGGGCTTCTAGTGACCTTATTGCCCTCTGCGGCTTTCTCCCTAAAAAAACCTCAGACATCTTGCCCCTCTCCTCCCAAATTACCAACACCACACCCCCAGCTTCTACCCTTCACTCACTTCCAATTACCCTAGAGCCCCCGTCTCCCATTTTAATTACCCGCAAACTCGCCAATTACCCCCTACCCCTCATTTACAACCCAACCCACCCCTGCCTCCACAATTACCTCACAGCCCCCTTCCAAATACCCCCTATTGTACCACAGACCCCATACCTCCCCAATTACCCCAAAGCAACTCCAGATACCCTCTGCCCTTAATTACCCCCTTCCAAATACCCCCTATTGTACCACAGACCCCATACCTCCCCAATTACCCCAAAGCAACTCCAGATACCCTCTGCCCTTAATAACCCCCTTCCAAATACCCCCTATTGTACCACAGACCCCATACCTCCCCAATTACCCCAAAGCAACTCCAGATACCCTCTGCCCTTAATTACCCCCTTCCAAAATCAATTAACGCACATGCCTCCACCCTAGCCTCTCTATTCACCCGCCGCCATTCTAATTACCCCCCACTAACTGCCTCAGCCCTCTCTCTTTATCACTCCAGTCGCACCCTTCACCGTCCTCATTACCCCAGCACCCCTGCTATTACCCTTCCTATTAGTCCTCTCCTCGGTCTCTGCGGCCTTCCTGCCTCAGCAGCACAGCGCTTCCATCATATGACTCGTCACGTGACCAAGCACCGAACAGACGACGCATGCGCGAAGAAGCTGCTCGGGACCTGTAGTTCATCGAGCAGGCAGTCACGTGCGATCACGTGACGAGGGAGGAAGCTGAGACCTTCCTCACTGCGCATGCGCCCGCGTGGCGGTGGGCGCGAGCCTGCCGGGAGTTGTAGTGCAAGCGGTGCGGACAGGAAGCAGGGGACATTTCACATCGCGCATGCGCCTCAGTGGCACTTGGCGCGGTAGCTGCCGGGATTTGTAGTCCAGCGAGTGGGGAAGGAAGCAGGTGGAGCGGGGAATGTAAAAATGAGTTCTACTTACTGCTCCTAATAAGGGAGTCTTGATAAAGTGCGTGGGCACGAAACATGCTCCGTTTTTTGCCTGTCATCTGATCTCATGAGTGAATAAGGCTGCGCTTATAGTGCCGACGTCGCATCAAAACAAATGCATTGCTGCCGTAGCGTGCGCTTCTAGTAAGCGTGACGCGACGGAGCGGCGGCGTGGTCGCGATCCCTGGAAGTCATATCAATTTGATTTTTCCGGCGACCGATAACGTCACCCGTCGCCAATAGCGAAAGTTATCATTTAATTTGCAGCGACGTCGCTGGCGACAAGGGCAGTGATTGGTTTAGAGACAGTCACATGTGGCGACTGTCTCTAAAAAATCAAATTTGCCCGGTTTCCAATTTTTTTGTCGCTCTGTCGCGCTTACTATAACCGCTTGCGACAGAGTCAATTGATTTGTTTTGAAGCGACGTCGCCGTCGCAAGGCACTATAAGTGTAGCCTAAAGCCTGATTTTTAGTTACCTTCTCTCCAGCAATTTTTTGTTCCGATGGTGCGACACGTTTTTCTACTTCTATTACTGATCATAATAATCAGATTAATAAAAATGTTCAAAAATGACGATATCCTTGTGAAGAAGAAAGTTAATTATGTTTGTAATCGTGCGTTTCCTCGTATCATATATCATATATGAAATAAAATATCCGAAAACAGATGTCTTGACAGTTCATTTATTTATCCTAAGGCAAAATAACAATAAGCTTCATCTACAGGTACAGGCCAAACTAAAACATACTATGCAATGTTCGTTCATTCTTTACTTTCTGACGTATCTACTCTAAAAATCGATTCATATAGTAAATCCTAGCCATTACTTTAACCTATGCATAGCTTGTTAGCATAAAACAATAATACAATGTTAAACAATCCTTATAAGGCTGCGGCCCCGCTAGCGCTGACCGTGCTCATGCATGAGAGTCGCTTGTGACGTCACCAACTCTCTAAGCATGAGCGTCGGGTGTCCTGTCTATTTTGCAAGCGCGGACGGGGGGGGGCATTGAGGGCAAGTTGCGTACGCTTCAAAG
>NW_027456216.1:0-23536 GCF_040206685.1 Ascaphus truei | reverse complement strand
TGCCAATATTTTAACATCCCTGTATATATATATATATATATATATATATATATATATATATATATATATATATATATATATATATATATATATATATCCCTTCTTCGTAGATAATTACTAAAGATTTATTTTAGTTTTTACCACTCATTAGACTGGCTCTATAGGATTACTTATATCCTGGATTAATGTTATCCCCAATTAACTATCATACATGAGTGCATTTTCTGAGGGCTTCTTGTGGTGGGAAGACTTTCTTCAATCCTCACCTCCAGTGTGTATATAGAAATGAAGATGGTCAATGTATTTATATTGCTATTTACCAGTTATTTCTTAGTGGTTAATTGTGCTTTTCCATTGAGTTCTTAGAAAAATGCTGGTGCAGTCACTTTTTGCTCTCTGTAGCCCCAGGTTGAATAGGTTTTGAATGCTCATATTTTGAAGCTGAAAAGGTGTATGCAAAAAAATGATGCATACATTACTGATTTGATTATATATATATATATATATATATATATATATAATCTATAAAAATTATACATTATACTGAAGCTTTTCATTTGAACGTTTTAATTCAGCCTTTACCTCTTTATTTAGATTCTGCATTGGTGATTACCATTACAATATTTCTCTGAGGCTTTGGTCCTTGGCTAAGGTTTTAACCACTTGCAAAATATAATGGCCATGAAAGTATGCAAGGATTACATTAATGCATGAATAAATACTCCAATGTTAAGGGTATTTTTATTTTTTTCACATTGTAAGTTCTCTGGGTTATGGATTTCCTTTCGTATTGTCAGATTTTATTTGTTGCCCGAATTGTATTCTGTCTTGTATTATCTCTCTTGTAAAGCGCTGTGTAGATTGTTTGTACTATTTAAATAAAAATCTACACCTCACTTTGTTTAATAAATTTTTTAAATACTTTCCATCTGCACAACAAAAAATGCAGCAGTTACAAAGTTTCACTTGACGCTGTCCTTTTCTGTTAATTTGCAGTCTTTCAATAAATGTTCCTTTTCTTTTGTAAGGTAAGGCATAAATCTACAAAGAAGGTCTATGCAATGAAGCTTCTGAGTAAGCTGGAGATGATAAAGCGGTCGGACTCTGCATTCTACTGGGAGGAAAGGGACATAATGGCATTTGCCAATAGTCCGTGGGTTGTGCAGGTATGGTATCCAATGACCTCTTAAAGTAAAAAGAACATTAGAACATATTTTACATTTCTTTACATTTTTTTAACCCTCTTCTTTGACATTTCCCTCCAGCATTGAAAACTTTTATTTTTAAATGTTCTGTTAGCAGTAGTAATGTACAGTATAGTTATTAAAGTAGTTGGTTAAAACTGTTCTACAACCAGAGCACAATAAATAAGCCAACTTTTATCCACAATACCAGCTGTTATTTCTGGTTCATAATTTTACGAATTTACCAAGATTAATACATTTCTGTAAATTCCTAATACGTAGGAGAAAAGAAACAGCCTTTCTTCTACATTTGAACTAAATTGAAGCACCAGGGCTGTTTGAATGTATAATTACCTTATTATATTGAGTATGCTTACTATTAAGAATATTTGGCTGAGCATGGCAAACAGAATATATGATTTGTTTACTTTTTTGTGTGCCGCAGATCTGTTTAAACAACGGTCTAGATTGCTGTTACTTCCTTTAATGTCCCGAAAACAGAAATCTAGCTTGAATCACGAGCAGCAGATTTGCTGTCATGAGATACTAATAATGTCTTATATAACCTGTACTACAGTTTCTGTTGCACTGTTGTGAAGAAGTTGACTCTTAAAGGAAGTTAACTGTAATATTCTAGACATGGGGTGGGCAACTTCCGTCCGTAAGGGCCACCAACAGGTTTGTTTTCAGGGTATCCCTGCTTCAGCACAGGCAACGACTGAGCCACTGCCCATGTTTTATAACTCATTCCTGTGTTGTCCGAGTATAGTCAAATAATTAAAAGAACAACTTTCAAAAAGAAAGTGCTCACAAACAAGCAGCAGTGGTTGACTAATTTTGCCTCCGTACAGGTTTTGCATCAGCCACAGTCATTCAGCTTCACACGTCGCCCCCCTGCGCCCCTCCCCACTCCCCCCCCCCCCCCCCCCAATTTTACACTTGTTTTGGACAAGTGTATTTTTCAAGCCCTAGTTCACTAATTAGGTCGTCACATCATAGAAAAATAGATGTGTAGATTGCCAATGTTTTAATGTCCTATATTTTATTCTGCCACGTTGATTTATGGGCATAAATATGCGCATCTCTTTAAGCATATTACATTCTGAAAATGCAGGCGTTACATGACCAAGGGTTTTCACAATAATGCAATACCAATAACTGGAGCTAAGTCGTGTAAGTTGCCAATCACATTGCTGTTTGTGTGATGACTTCACAAGCTACGAGTGGGATTCATCCGCTCAGAAGCGGTGTTGAATGATGCCCTCATTCTTCATTTGGGATTTAAGCTGATTCCCATCTATTTTGTATTTAATGATATAGCTTTATCCTATTTGTAAAATTGCCAGTCTCCACATGAATAAATTGTATTTCTTATTTCTTTTTTGACAAATAGTTATTCTACGCTTTCCAAGACAATCGCTATCTTTACATAGTGATGGAGTACATGCCCGGGGGAGATCTTGTTAATCTAATGAGCAACTATGATGTTCCCGAGCCATGGGCCCGCTTTTACACAGCCCAAGTTGTTCTAGCGTTGGATGCCATTCATTCAATGGGCTTTATTCACAGGTGAGTCGGATATGTATAAATAGACTTACAAGTATTCTTAAACAAATGAGACATTCAGAGCTTGCTGTCCTACAGAAATGCGGCCTGTGGTGAGGCGTGTTACTGAGGCCTCTGCAGCTGCTTAGATATCAGTCTGACAAGATGCAGCATATTAGAATCTTTTCAGTTTGTATTGAATACTGTATTAATTGATATAACTACTGTATATCTCTATCAATCTATCTATATCAGTCTGTGACATTTTAAATATCGTTTATTAATATTTTACCAGGAAACAAATATATTGAGTCACCTCTCGTTTTCAAGTATGTCCTGAGTTTGGAACACATACTGCATCTTCGTTGTATATGTTGCTATACAAATGTAGTTTTAAAGGGACAGTACAAGTTGCAGTTTGTTCTATTTTTGAAGCAGGGGGTCTCTGGAGCTGACCTGCGTTATTTTCAGCTCCGGGGACCGCATGCTTCTTGGGACGCTTGCCTCCGTGGGGGTGCCACTATGTCCTTCATGGTTAAATGTCCCTCGTCATGTGTGGCAATTTAATGCCCCAAGGGATAACGTCACGGGAAGCGGGGGTCCCCGGAGCTGAAAGTTACACAGTTCAGCTCTGGAGACTTCCTGCTTCAATGCTATAACTAAAAAATAAATTAAAATTAAACATAAACGGCAGCTTATAGTGCAGCTTTAAATTGATTTATTTGTGTTTTAACAAATTAGGTTAAGTATGAAAAAAAAAATGTGATTTACACAGGGAGTATATTCTAATTAATGTTATACCCCAGTACCACCGAAGTGCTAACTGCCCATTAACAGTAGCTATGCTAATGCATACCTGCTGGTTTCAGTGTTTCAAAACAAAGCAATTGAATAGAACCAATAATGATTTTGTGTGTCTCAAGAAAGTATCAAATGTATTTGCATTTAAAAGCCTGTTCTTTGTTACAGAGATGTGAAGCCTGATAATATGCTGCTGGATAAATCTGGCCATTTAAAACTAGCTGATTTCGGTACATGTATGAAGATGAACAGGGTATGTTTATTGATTGCTATGCTTCTCCATCTATTTCATTGGCTTTACGATCACCCCTGCAAACCCTGAAGGGAAAAATAATTGCATGTAATGTTGTAGTTGTGAATGAAGTAAAGATGATTATTGTGAAGTTGTAATTGCCATATGTTGCTGGTTCCTCTAGCAACAAAGGGGTTCGCAGTGAGCTATCTTATATTATCTATAACTATATCTTCTGTTAGTTTCTGATAATTTAATACAAGTACACTAATGGCTTGTGTATGTGGCCCGATGCTCTCTTCCAGGATGGAATGGTACGATGTGACACTGCTGTAGGAACACCTGATTATATTTCCCCTGAAGTGTTAAAATCCCAGGGAGGGGATGGTTACTATGGACGAGAATGTGATTGGTGGTCTGTTGGGGTCTTCTTATATGAAATGCTTGTAGGTGAGTAAAATGCTATATCTAGATTTAGATCATGATTTTTTTTGCTGCATTAGATGCATTTCCAACTAGGTACTGAAAATAGTCAGTGCACGGCTTGAAAAATAAAATGAACGCATATTATCACAAATCATTTCTTACTATGTAAAATAAAAATATTTAGCTTTACTTAAAATTTTATGTTGCAGTGTATTTACACATTAAAAAAAAGTAAATAAAACAAAATACTTGTGCAATCAGCTGTACCATTCACTGATAAAATGATGAGCGTTGGTTATCACAGGATGGCACCTGTGGAAATGATGCATGTTACAGCGATGTGTCTGTAGATTGACATTTGTTCTGCCAGTAATTGTGGTATATTGCGTTACATTTGTTCTGCTTCAAATCTCCAGGAGACACACCCTTTTATGCAGACTCTTTGGTTGGGACCTATAGCAAGATTATGAACCATAAGAACTCTCTCACTTTCCCAGAGGACAGTGATCTATCCAAGGAAGCAAAAAACTTGATATGTGCATTTCTCACTGACAGGTAAAACAATCCTTTTCAGCAGTGTTTCTCATCTGGGGTTCTGCGGCACCCAGGGGTGCCATAAGAGGATTAGAAGGGTACTGCAGGGAGAAAGCAGGGCAGTTGCTAGGGGGCTGGGCAGTATCCTTCATCCTGATTGGCTGCTGCTTGGTTATTCAGCCAATCAGGAGCATGTGCCTCGGGAGTGTGGTCAAGCAGAGGAGATAGGAGCATGGGCAGGAGAGAGGTATGGATTCTCAGTTCTGGGTGCATCTTTTGTCTGTTCTTCTGACTGGCCTGGGTTTCCTGCGACTCTGGCCTGGGTTTCCTGCGACTCTGGCCTGGACTTCCTGTGACTCTGGCCTGGGTTTCCTGTCACTCTGGCCTGGGTTTCCTGTCACTCTGGCCTGGGTTTCCTGTCACTCTGGCCTGGGTTTCCTGTCACTCTGGCCTGGGTTTCCTGTCACTCTGGCCTGGGTTTCCTGTCACTCTGGCCTGGGTTTCCTGTCACACTGGCCTGGGTTTCCTGTCACTCTGGCTTGGGTTTCCTGTGACTCTGGCTTGGGTTTCCTGTCACTCTGGCTTGGGTTTCCTGTGACTCTGGCCTGGGTTTCCTGTGACTCTGGCCTGGGTTTCCTGTGACTCTGGCTTGGGTTTCCTGTGACTCTGGCTTGGGTTTCCTGTGACTCTGGCTTGGGTTTCCTGTGACTCTGGCTTGGGTTTCCTGTGACTCTGGCCTGGGTTTCCTGTGACTCTGGCCTGGGTTTCCTGTGACTCTGGCCTGGGTTTCCTGTGACTCTGGCCTGGGTTTCCTGTGACTCTGGCCTGGGTTTCCTGTGACTCTGGCCTGGGTTTCCTGTGACTCTGGCCTGGGTTTCCTGTGACTCTGGCCTGGGTTTCCTGTGACTCTGGCCTGGGTTTCCTGTGACCCTGGCCTGGGTTTCCTGTGACTGACTCGCCTGGGTTTTTTCTGACTGCCCTGCCCAGAGGGTCCCCTGGAGCTGAACGGTGTTATCCGTAGCTCCAGGAACATTCACACACACATTATTTTTATAACAGTAAATACTCCAATGCAAATTGTAAAATGCTAAGACTTTTGCTGAACCTGCTCCTTTACACGCACTGGTCAAAGGGTCTCAGCCCCCACTTATACTGTTAGGCCAGCTCTCCACAAACACTGGGGTGTCTGAGCTGGGTTCTGTAATACAGTAAATAAAGCAACGTTAAAGTAAAATAATTGACTGAGCACCTTATTTTGAGAATGTTGGCAGTTGTAGTACCTCCATTATAGTGATTTGCTTTATTGTGCATAATACAGTTACTTAGTTAAGATACCTTGCACTTCACCTCATTCACTATCAAATTTTGATATGGATGGGTGTTTTAATTGTAGTATATTCAATATAAATTATTCATTTTATTCAGTCTGAAAATAATTGTAATCTAGGCTTCTTCAAACTGTATTTATTTTTGCTGGGGTGGAGTTTACACAATAAAAAGTCCAAATTAAAATAAATGTAAAAAGTAACTTTGTTTATCTTTACAGGGAAGTCCGCCTTGGGCGGAATGGAGTGGAAGAAATCAAGCGGCATCCTTTCTTCAAAAATGATCAGTGGGCTTGGGAGACTCTACGAGACAGTGAGTGCTCTGTGTGTTCCAGCTTGTGGCGGGCTCCAGAAAAGACTTTTCGGTAGCATGTAGATGATGATATCCTTACAAAGTGGTTGGAGATATGAATGTTCCTCATCTGGATTAAAATCAGAATTTCTTTCACCATACTAGATAAAAATGTGACCTTGGATGGAATATATTTAACTTCCTCTGTGTTAGAATGCTAACATTACATTGCGGTCTTTCCTAAAAAGTTTTTCATTGAAATAAGTGGTGATAGTTTTGCTGTAATTGTAGTATAACTCTGTGAAAAGCAATCGGACATGAATTCCAAACCTACTTTTACTCTAGTGATGGACACACTTTTGTTGTTTGTAGCTGTAGCTCCCGTTGTGCCTGATCTAACTAGCGACATTGACACAAGTCATTTTGATGACCTGGAAGAAGATAAAGGAGAAGAAGAAACGTTTCCGATACCCAAAGCTTTTGTTGCCAACCAGCTACCTTTTGTAGGATTCACCTATTACAGTAACAGACAGTAAGTGATCCTGCATCATTGTAACAGGAGTCTGTAACATAAAATAACTTATTGGGGGGCCAATTACATAAATCTACCCGAGGTACAATATTGTCTTCAAACAAAACACTGTTTGCTATATTTGTGTTGCAGGTATTTATCGGACCCTGCAACAAGTCCCAATGACAACAGAACCAACTCCAAAGTAGATAAAAACCTGGTAGGTCAGTTGATGTCTGCTGATGTTTGTTGTGCATTATGTATAATGTAATAGTAAAACCTATTCCCATTAAAAATAAAGGTAAAATGTGCATAATGTCATTCTTTTGCTCTAGCTTGACATCGCTATGTAATGTAGACTGTTATGTTTGTGGCATAAGGGGACATAAGTCTGTGATGACAGCAAAAGGTGAAACCGTGTGACACTTGTACACTAGATCTCATTTTGAGCCATTCATTTTTTTGTTCATAAATGTGAAAGCTACTCGAGTCCCACCCTTGTAACCCTTACATACAATATCAGTGTTTACTATGTGTTAAGTTAAAAAGTTTAACTCTGTTTCATAGAGCAAATATTCATTGGTTTTCCCATTTCTCTGAAGGTGGAAAACTTGCAGAAAAACATCTATGGACTTGAAGAGCAATTACATAATGAGATGCAATTAAAGGATGAAATGGAACAAAAGTGCAGGTGAGATGGTAAAATAAGGAAGACACAATACGTATGACTTGGCTCGGGTGTTGTGATTCTGAAAGTTGGGATAAAGGGGACAAAGTTTCAGTTAAGTGACAACTAAATATAACTTTGTGTGGATTAACTGAGGAAATTGGGAAGAAGTATAGACCGACTAACCTTTAATGTCTGCTTCGTCCAGTTATGAAAACCATACAATTAATTAAATGATGTGATTTTTTTTTTTTTTACATTTTTATGAAAAAAATCACAAGGTGTATCCAATCATATAGCTCATCAAGTTGTTTAATCTATAATGTTTGAAAGAGGTTTTTGTACTTTTTGATTTCTGGTTCATTCCCCAAATATAACCACCTATAGAAATTGAATCGACGCTCTCCTATTATAACAAGTAGTGAACTCAGGTGCAGTGGGGTGAATACATATACAGGCAGTCCTCGGTTATCCGACGCAATGCGTTACTCAAAATGGCGTCGGATAGCGAAACGTTGTAAAGCGAAACCCGTTTTCCCATAGGAACACTGTTTAAATTAAACGTTCCGTTCCTGAAGGCATTTTTAATGCTAAAATACACAAAATATTTTACTCTAAACAATAAGATTATGCTGCACACACATACATTATGATGTAAAGATTCTATTTATTGAATCCAGAACTGTATAATAAAACTGTTAGACATGTTTAAAGGCATAAATATACCACAAAACCTTCACACAGACTGATCTGGATGATTTCCCTGACTGCAGCCTTGTGATTGACATAATGTTGCAACTTTGCAAAGCGTCGTAAGAGCGTCGGATAAGCCATTTCGGCGTCGTAAAACCGGCCATAGGGATGCATTGGACAGCGTCGGATAAGCCATTCGTCGTAAAACGAAGCGTCGTAAAACGAGGACTAACTGTATAAGAGACAAAAGTTAACCTTAAGTTAACGCTAGAACCCCAATGTCTGCACTCAAAGTATGATGTAGATAACCGTAATGGTTGGGGTGTACAATAAACCACTATAGGAGTTAATAGATCTCCTCAAATCGACACATCAAGGTGAGTATTGTTCTCACAAATACACTAAAATGACAACATTTTATTTCAATAATTCACAACAACGTTTAAAAATATATACATATAAATGGTTAAAATTCCTCGGGTAGGCGGTTTGTGATGGGTATAGCGATGCTGGATAGAACGTCCAGTCTATGCTAAAACGCTAACTCAAAATATATTATTTTCAACAGTATCACTCTGGTCTTAGTACTGCAATAGTGAGAAGAACCTCTTAGGTCTAGATGTGATATGGAGTTATATACATATCTTGAGTAGCACCCTATCAGACAAGTGCTGCTGTAAATGGTAGCACTGTTAATTAATTCAGCTTATAATGCCTAAAAGCACACCAAGGTATTTATAATGCTCACTCTAGATAGCAACCTCATGGTTCAAGCCACACAAAATGAATGGCACTACTGACACAGTATTAGTTGTGTAAAATCATGTAGTGGTTAGGGAAACAGTAAATAAAGCATAGAATGCAACAGATGTAAACACCCTTGTACCACATGCTACAATGTAGCAGAGCATGAAACAACATAGATATAGTTTAGTCCTATAGCTAGTGCCATGTGTAACAATAGAGGATTAGCATAACATATTCTAGTGTTGGTGACAAGATAACCCAAAATTACAGCTGCTTATGCAATCCTAAACCCTGCACTGCTTTAGCACATATATTAGCCAGTGTTAGGTGTATACCCGTGTGACCGTGTAAAGATTGGTGTCACGTGACCCAGTTGTGGTCACGCTGAGACCCAGTATACCAACTCTGGATTTAAAGTACGATCGCAAAACGAAATTAGCTTAACATTGACATAAACAAGTAGATGTACAGGTAGTTGTTAAAGTGCAAAGTTATGCTGGGTGCTAGATGTAGGAATGTAGGATGTTCCTACATCTAGCACCCAGCATAGCTTTGCACTTTAACAACTACCTGTACATCTACTTGTATCTACTTGCTAATTCTGTACTTTGTTCCATAATGCGGAACAACCCATAATTAATATTTGTGCCAGTGATTTAAACACAATGTGCTTTAGGAAAGGTTTTTTTTTTTATTTGTTTTTTTTTTAAATAAAAAAACTTTAGTTTTTAATTTGTGTCAAATCCAGTTAATTTTGCTATATCCCCATAATTTTAATCTTAACTTTATAGAAGTGTTTAACAGAAAAAATTCAACTACAAAGGACAATTTAAACATTTATGTTAATAGTTTAAAAAAAGTAAGATCTGGTTAGATTTTTTTTTAAATATCTCATATTTAAAACCTAATTCACAGTTTACAATGTTATTATCTCTTAGGCTGAGTCCATAGAAGGACAGTCAGCGCTGAGCTGTGCGGACGGTCCGCGATGAGCCCCGTCCTCAGTGAGGATGTCTTGAGAGGGGGCTCCCGCGAGCGTCTGCAGACGTGCTGAGGCGCAGGGATTTTCAGCCGACAGCAGAACCTGTTTCTGAGCACACTGTCGGCTGAAAACCTCCAATCAGAGCGAATCAGCGTCAACGTCATGGCGCTGTGACGGCGTCGGAGCTTCGCGGGCTATTGGCCCAGTGACGTCAGTGCCCCGCCTCACGCTGGCTCGTCTGCTAGTTCATGCAATCGCTCCTGATTGTGCAGAAGAGCCTGAGCGTCAGCACAGTGGAGCGCCGCTCCCCCCTCTATGGACGCAGCGCTAGAATCTTTATAGTTGATTACATTAACTTTCTATATGTACCTACAGTATAAGCCCCTAGTGGCCATAAAAGAGCAACAAATTGGAATAACTACATCTTGTGTAATGAAACTGCTTAATTTCCTTAGACCCAGTGCTTTATTCTTACTATGCTTGTCTCAAAAAAGAACTTCACACTGATGATACCCATTAAGGTTGAAACATGTCTGAATGGTTTCTCTGGTGTTGCATCTGATTCCCATGCTGTGCTTTAAAGTTGTGTTAGCAGCGAGCATTAGCTTATATGGGCTCCATGTAACAATGGTTTTTCAGGCAAAAGGTGACACATTGTGTGCTCATTTGCATGTCATTTCACAGAATCCCTTGCTGCAGTGGAAGTGCTGTGTACTGGGTGATAATGGTGAAAGGCAGGGTTGCAGACCTGCCTAAGACATGTGAATGTGCTCACAAGTGATCTTTTTATTTGATATATATATTTACAATATGAAATTGCAAACTTTTAAGTTTTGTAGAAATATAAATGTTTTCTCTTATATTGTGCTTTCTGTCACCTGCTTTATTATTCAGTCTGAACTATGGAACCCTCTAACCACCTAATAAAAAATATATTCCATTGTATCTTAATATTAATTTTACAGTTCAACACAAAAACGATTTCAGTTATGAAACCCCCTAGATGTTTTTTTGTACTCTTTGTCAACTCCACCATTGTAGAAGTACATTTTTAACGTGAGCCTATATTTAAATAGAAACAGTGGCGAATGAGTTATTGGTTACAACATCCAGTTATGGTATGACTCTTGGGTGCTATTGTGTTTTATTTTTATTGGCTAAAACTTTTTATAAAGTAAATAATTTAGCGTTTCTGTTTTTAGGATGTCAAACATAAAGCTAGACAAAATAATGAAGGAACTGGATGAAGAGGTACGTTTCTTTTCTTTATACATACCGATGAAATGAACAATGTCACCTGACAGTCTAAGAAGTAAAATACTGTGTGGTAACATAATAGACTAGAATATGGAATTAATGATTTCTAGTTTACTTCAACTGAGATTTCATTTAATGGTATGTGTGGTTTGGTGCCCATGTTTCATCCTATGTAGGATTTTAATGTAACACATAACTCTTTTGTATTCAATCCAAATCTGTTAATCTTGCCTTCACTTCCTTCTGACGTCACATAATCCCTACTTCCTCCATTCAGGTCTCCATAGGCGCTTTTTAATTACTTTAACCACTTCATTGGATGGTATTACAGTGGACAGCGATACATTACTTGTAGGATTGGATGTTGAATCTTTGTACACAAGCATCCCGCATCAGGCAGGGATACAAGCAGCGAAATACTTCTTAGACTCAAGGGGTACTGGATTTCACAAACACAATCTGTTTGTGTTACTATTGCTCAAGATCGTGCTTACCAAAAACTATTTTCTTTTTAACACAATCTTCCACCAGCTGAGGGGTACAGCTATGGGTACTGTTTGTGCCCCCACTTATGCTAATCTCTACTTCGGCTGCTGGGAGAAAAAAGTGTTTTTTGCGGATGACATGGATGAGTATACACAGTACATCGACTTTTATGGTCGCTATATTGACGATATACTCATCCTCTGGCACGGTCCTAAAAAGGCCCTGCTAGAATTTATTGATATTCTCAATCGCAACGAACTCAATTTGAAATTTACCAGTGAAAAATGATTCGATTAACTTCCTCGACATAACCATCTCAGGGACACTGACGGAAAACTGGCAACAAAGACATACAGAAAAGAGACTGCTACCAACAGTCTCTTGCAATTTTCCTCACACCATCCACCGCATCTGGTACGCAATATCCCTGTTGGTCAGTTCCTGCGACTTTGCAAAAACTGTTCTACGGTAGAGGTCTTTAAACAGCAATCTTTTGAATTGAAAGCATGTTTTATTGAAAGGGGGGTACAGCTCTACATGCATCAAACGTGCGTACAATAGAGCAATACGGACCCACAGACAGGATCTGTTGTGTATGAATAAACATGGACCCATGAAATCCAAAATTGTTAGATTTGATGGGGAATACAACAATCATTAGTCAGAGGTTTCTAGAATTGTACAGAGACATTGGAATCTCCTGCTGGCTGATGAGGATCTCTGTCCAGTACTTTCACGAGACCGACACTAGTCAGCAGGAGAGCGAGGAATATGAATGATTTACTTGTTCGTAGCCATTACACTAAACCGACATCCAAGACTTGGCTATCGAATATACCAAATGGTTTCTTTAAATGTGGGAACTCCAAGGCTTGCGCCTCCATGCAGCCTACTAAGAAATTTAGCAATTGGAACTATTGAAAAGAATATACCATCCGAACGTTTATCAATTGTACCACAACTGGTGTCATCTATATGGCATCATGCGAATGCGGCAAGAAGTACGTGGGCAAGACACAGCATCAACTCAGGCGCCGAGTCTTGGAACACGTAGGATCTGTCCGCAACTGCTTGGAGACACCTTTGGCAAAACATGTCATTGATGCCCATGAAGGCAATATTGAGGCCATTAAATTCTTTGGCATTGATCACCTGGGTATAGGACAGAGACAGGGTGACTGGGACAAAATCCTCCTCCAAAGGGAATGAAGGTGGGTTTATGACTTACAGACCATGTCCCCTAGGGGTCTTAATGAGGGGTTTCTTTTTACACCCTTCTTATAACCCCCCCCTCCCCCACATGATAACACTGACATTTCAAGCTGTTAGTGGTTACAGTTATCTGTTTTACCCTTCTTTTTATCCTTCTTTTTATTCCTTTCTATAAATACACTTTGTCTCTAATGTGCATTGATTGTGGTGACTTTTAAGTGTTCAATCACCTTGTCTGCTCACTCTTATTACTGCCTTAAGCTATTCAACAGGTGATTAGCATCTCACTGACAAGTCTTCACAAACGCTGGTTGAATGATTGTAATTATGGCTCTGTTTTGATTGGCCCGTTGGCTAGCCAATCACGCAACGCTTTAGGATAAGGGAGTATCTCTACCTCATTACTATAGACCCGCCTTCACGAGCCGGCCATTGGAGGAGGTTGTGATGTGTCACTCATTCCCTGCCCTCCCTCCTCCGGCCCACTCCCCCTTCCCAGCGTATAAAGATCAGTGAGCGACACCCCTCATTCACTTCCCCTTGAGAAAGCGCCTAAGTGAAACGGCCGTCGGGGGCTGCTGCTAATTACCCCATGGGCATTCACGTGGAGCATTACATGGACTCCATTATGGATTGAGCTTACTGTTTTCTTATGTACACTGCATTGGGAGCATATGTAGGAGCTTCTTTGAGAGACCATTCGCAAACGCAAGTATTATACTTTGTTATTGCTAGTGTATGGGTCTCTTATATCCTCACCAATCATGCAGGAGTATCACACTAGCACTCCAGTGTTTAGTTGTGTGTTTAGTGTTTATTGCTACTAAGCGTAAACCTTTGCCCTACATACCCACCCACAATATGATAGTTGGTGGGCTTGTTGTGTATATCTAGCACGCATTGTGCATCCCATTGCAGTGACCCTATGCATATATGCGTTTATCTTAACATACTTACCTGATTGGTCATTAATATAGATATTGTAGAGTGGTCGTGGGAGGGGGGAGTTTACTTAGGAACTCTCTTCCTCCTAGTAGGCTCACCGTCATTCCCCCCTTTTTTAGGGTTGACTACCCAAGCTTCATTCATTGTAGCTTGACCCTTTGGGGTGTTTTTAACACCCTGTGTTTTATACATTTTGGTACTCATAAAGTGTTTTAATTATTATCATATCACCCATTTCATTTGGATATCCTAGCTCTCACCTGTACTACTTCACACACATCTCATGTGTCTGAGTGCTGTTTTATAGGGTTTCTCACTGATTCAACCGCCCCTCTGGGACGCTGTTCTGTCACTATTTTTTGCATTACTCTTTATTCCCTACTGCACCTCTCACATTTTTAATTTGTTATTATTAGGAGTGCTGGTGTTTTGCTTATTTTGTTGTGTCACTTTTCCCACCCAAAACACGAACATTGGCCTAAGTACATTACTTTCACACCAAGTCCATCACCAATCCATGTCAACAGTTTCATTTTGGAATGCGTTGCATGCCCATCTGGCATCGCAGGGTCTAATGGCAAAGGTATATTCTGCAAAGAGATGCAGGGAAATACTTTTTTTTTGTTTAACTTTTTTTAGGTTTTGTTGATTTTGCCTACAACTTGCAACCCCCATGCCCCAGATTATTTTGTAAAGCATTTAAGCATTTTCAAAAATGCCATACAGGTACCTAGAAACTTTTTCCAATAGAGCAATTTGGCATATAGCAAAAAGAACATACTGTACATATATTTTTTTTGTGTCCATGAGCAGATATTGCATTAGTGAAACTTCAGTGCATTGTAATGTCACATTTACTCATTTCACCTATATCTGCTTTCAGTAAAATAGTTTTGCAGGGATAAGTGATTAAGTATAGCCATTTTGTTTTTCTTCCCACGCTGATTTTCTTGGTATTTATATATGGGATAAATATTTGTTACTTACTGTACCGTTTGTAGTTTATTTTTTCTTGTCAAAACAGTGCAGTACACATGTTCTTTTTATGCCTCGTTACAATATTGGGGTTAAGAAAGTAATGCAGCCTAACATATTTTATTTCCCCTGCTATTAGTAATATTTTTGTAATGGCACTCGATTAAATGTAATAAACCATCTTCCTTTTTTAGTAATTTTGTTTGTACAAGTGGGTGGCAGTTTTCCCCCCACAGGTGTTTGCTATTTTTTCTGGTTTAGAAGAACTTCAAACATAAATACATTCTTCTTTCATTCTTTGTTCTTTTGGCTGAAACAGGGACAGAAAGTGGTTTGTAAATAAAATTTGGTCACGCAGCTGAAGAAATTTGCTATTAGCTAAAAAATACATTGATTATGTAAGATACAATTATTTCACGGTTTATAATTTCAGGGGAATCAAAGAAAAAACCTGGAATCGCGCGTATCTCAGATTGAGAAGGAAAAGATGTTGCTGCAACATAGAATGAATGAATACCAAAGAAAGGCAGAGCAAGAAAGTGAGAAGAGGAGAAATGTAGACAATGAAGGCACGTACCATGGATAATGATGTTTGCAAGAATGTCTTCCAACATTAAACTTCATTACTGGCCACATTGTTTGTACTGTTCTCTGGATTACAGTTCAGGTCTTCTTGAAATTAGGGGCTAACGTAAACTAGAAGTTAAATCCTCTAAGGTGCAGCACACGTAGCTCTGACAATTGAGGGTTAATTAATGTAGGTCACACATTCTAGTGGCAGTAATAGTCCTGGAGAAATTCTTTTTAGGTTGTGATACCTTTTAGGAGACCAGCATGTTAGAGTTCTTCATAGAAGATAGTATAGTGTCCAGAGCTTGCAGGTTTATTGCACTCCAGTACACTTGTAGAAAAATAAATTTGAGGTTTTAAAAACTCTATCTTCTTTACTTTCATTTATGAACAATACTCATGTTGGTCTTCTGAAAGGTATAATCCCCTAACAAATCTAGGGTCAATTAAACAAAAATGCATAAAATTATTAGAATGCAACCCATAAATCTGATTCTGACCAGAAGGGATCCAGAATCTCCATTACATCAACAATCTTGATTGCATGGAATGAAGTGCTAGTTTGCTTACAAAATACCACTGACACAATATTGTCAGTTGAAATACAGTATGCTACATTATGTCACAACGCATTGCTAAAGCTACCTTGATATTGAACAATTGATTTTGATATTTGAAGATGCCTTACAGTGTGTGTTGACCAATGCATGTAATTATTTAGAATGATGCACAATTGTGATATTGTAAGCTCGTATTTTATCGGTTTCTTTGTATTTAAATAAAAAGGCAGGGAATTGCAAACAGCATTTACGTACCACTATAAAGTTAAAGATCATTGGGATTATTAAAGACACAATGATTTTTTTTTATTGCCCAAGTTGTTGTTGCGAAGTTACTGTATTACCATTAGATTGCTGATGTGATCACCAGAATTGTAGCATTAAGCAACACGTGTACATGATTGCTTTCACTGTCACAGTAATACTTTCTTTTTGGTTGTGCAGTATGTACCTTAAAGGACCAGTTAGAAGACCTAAAGAAAATAAGCCAGAATTCTCAAATTACAAATGAAAAGATAAGTCAATTACAAAAACAAGTAAGTAAATGCATTTTCTTTTTCAGCTATGCACTATATACCTGAAATAGTTGCCATTAAGTGTCAATATTGCGATCCTGTTGACCTCATTTTGCATATGTAGAGTATGTGTTCAGAGCTATATTAGAATAAAGGAACCGGCTATTTATTTATACCAGCTGGTACTATTGCAGGCAATTAAGTGTCTTTGTAATTTTGCTATTGCAGTTGGAAGAAGCCAATGATTTATTAAGGACCGAGTCGGACACCGCAGCAAGACTAAGAAAAAGTCAAACAGAGATGGGCAAGACTTTGAGCCAGTTAGAGGCACTAAACCGCGAACTACAGGAAAGGGGCAGGTTATTAGAGAGTACAAAGATACAGGTGGAAAAGGATTACTACCAGCTACAAGCGGCCTTAGAATCAGAACGAAGGGACCGAAGTCATGGATCAGAAATGATTGGGGACCTACAAGGTAAATCTATTTTCTAAAAACACTGATGGGGTTAACCATACTCTTATGGGAAAATAAGCTTAGGGTTGACAAATGCTGTTCAGCCATTTGGCTATTTTTCTCCGTCTCAGTATGTTGTGCAGGGTTTTCATTCTTGCTTGAGGTTAAACCTTGATAATATCAATAGCTGACAGATTGAGTACATTTGCGTTCAATCACACACAGACTCGGTAGCCAACTTAAACAAAGAAAAGAGCAGAGAATGCATCTTATGGCGCACGAGTCATTTTAGCATAGCCTGGAACATTAAAAAAAAAAAAAAAAACAGACGTAAATGTAGTCCTATATATTAGTGCAGAAGGCTGAAAATAATCAACGCTTTACAATAAGTAGTAAACTGCTATATTTTACTGATAAATATTTAGCAAAAATAGCAGAACCCTTGTGGTAGAAAACTATGAACTTGTTTGTTCTTAGATGTGTGGATGTATGTCAAATACGAACTGAAAGGGAAACGTATCCCCACTAGTGAGAGCACACTGATCCCAAAGTGATAGTGAAGTAAATGAAAACATGGAAACTTTATTAGAGCTAAACTCAAACTTGTTTTTGTAATTTTGAGTTCAGCTCTAATAAAGTTTCCATGTTTTTAAAGACACCCATTTACGTCACTATCACTTTGGGATCCGAATGCGCTCACTAGTGGGGATACGTTTCCCTTTCAGTTCGTCAGCCCATTAATTCCCCTGACTGTAGCACCTCCTCCCTAAATATTATTTGCTAAGCAGTTGCGAGGGTCCTCTCCCCTTTCCCCTTCCCTCTGGGATGTATTTCAAATAAGACAGCAAACAATTTCAGCATCATGTTAAAGTTTTAAGTGGAAACTAACATGGCTGAGGAAAAAATATATTTTTGTTAAATTTTACATTTATTTTTCAAAGCAAAAAAATGTCTTCATCCTTAGAGGTTAAACTGAAGGTGTTACTGATGCTTAGATAAATAAAACATGTTGGACACACCTGCACACTGCCTAATCTCATTTTATCATTATTGGTAAAAATGTCAGTGTTGGTTGGTGAACATTTTATTTATTTATTTATTTTAAAATCTGAGCAATTAAGGCCTCGGACATAGTAAGCGCTTAGGTGCTGCTGCTCGCTCTTGCTTGCTGCCGCTCGCTCTACCAGGAGCTTTTTGCTGTCCTGGCAGAGGAGACAGCAAGCGCGCTTGGGAGGCGGGTATCACTGTGTGTGTGTCACTTGGTAGCCGTCAGTGTGTGTCACTTTGAAGTGGTCTGTGTGTTTGTGTGTCACTGGGGAACGTGTGTGTGTGTGTGTGTGTGTGTGTGTGTGTGTGTGTGTGTGTGTGTGTGTGTGTGTGTGTGTGTGTGTGTGTGTGTGTGTGTGTGTGTATATTATATAATATTTTAAAAATGTAAAAAAAAGACATGTGAGAATAAATTATTTATTAACATTGTGCAACTTTGATAAATATATTCGCGCACACACATCACACACACACCACACACCACACAGACACACACATACACATACATACATACATACACACATGCACGCACACACACACACACACACGCATGCACACACACACGCATGCACACACACACACATACACATGCACACACATGCACATACACATGCACACACATGCACACACACACACATGCACACACACATACATGCACACACACACATACATGCACACACAGACACACACACATATATATATACATACACACACACACACATATATATATACATACACACACATATATATACATACACACACACACACCACCTTGCTGTCACCACTGCTCCGGGACACAACCCCTTCCTCACCCCCCCACCCCACCCCCCCCCCCCCCCCCCGGCGGCCGCGCAACTCCCCTCCATCTCTCGCGCGGACAGGGAGGCAGCTACGGTGATCGGGGCAGAAGGGGGACACATCACCCGCTCCCCCCCCCCCCCACGCGGGCAGCGCAACACCCCTGCATCTCCCGTGCGGGCAGGGAGGCAGGCACAAGGATCGGGGCAGAAGGGGGACACATCACCCGCTCCCCCCCCGGCGGCGCAAGCCCCCTCCATCTCCCGCAGGCTGACAGCCACAGGGATCGGGCAGAAGGGGGCACATCACCGCACCGCACATCAACACACACACACACGCACATCAACACACACACACTCACTCACTCCGCTGGCGCCAGACAATAAGTACCCCGTTCACATTTCCCTGCTCGTCCTTTCATTGCATGCTGAGGCGTCACGTGAGCGGAGTCAGCGCGTGAATTTTAAATTTCACTATCGGCTCTGTTCAAGCGCGCCTCAGCAAGCAACGGAAAGCATGCGCGAGCCCCTACTAAAGCCGCTTTAATTGCGGCTGTAGGGGCTCAGTGGCAAGCATCAGCAAGCGAGAGCACGCTTAAGCAAGCAAGCACTAACCATGGCCTGGGCCTAAGAAATACATTGTTCATAAGTAGACTCTCCTAACATTCCATAACGTGTTTATGCCGCAAGGTGGAAGCTGGATGCGGTAGTAGACTAAAGTTAACTGCAAATGTTCTCTTGATACTACTACCCTGTGAACTGTTCATTTACATTTTAAGTCACTTGACTGTAAAAAGGAAAAATCTCTATTTTTATCAACACATAGCTCGAATGACATCTTTACATGAGGAATTAAAACATCTGAAAAATAATCTTGAAAGGGCAGAGTCGGAAAGAAAACAAGCACAGGATCTGCTCAATCATTCAGAAAAGGTACACTGTACTAAGAGCTATGTTTGAATCATTGCAGTGTTTCGTGAACTGTTTACAATTATTAGACCTGCTATCTACATGAACTTCAGTAGAGTCTGTTACTGCCAAGAGCAGCCACCTCTGTTTTACCCCCATCCTCCAATCTCTTGCCACTTGAGACTTCATCATTTTAAAGCACAGAAGTTTAATAAATATGATCTGTCCGATAAATATTGGGTTATGTAGACATTTTTTAACGGGGCCATGTTCAACCCCTTGGTTATGGACATTGTTTTTTATACATACCCATAATTTAGTAATTATTATTAAAGCACTTTATCCATTATGTTGTAATATTTGCATGTACTCTTTTGTTGTCTTGTGATATGTCTAAAAATATATACAAAAGAAAGTTTAATTAACCGCTCAACCCTAATACAATTAAATTTTTAGATCAAAAGGTGGTGCATAGGGAATTTAACACATATAGAGAACAATTGTGGTCGAAGACAACCAAACCAAAGTATCCCCCTAAATTGCACTCAACCTTATTAAATACTGATAGGATAAATTTGAATCAACAAATTGATATGAGTTATGGAATAATACCATAAATCAAAAGTAGGTATAGGGATGATGGTTGTCCCCTGAAAGACTGGTCAAAACCTCCTCAATTTATCAAAATAATAAAACTTTATTCAAACAAATTGTGTGTTTACTATATACAAAGTGAATGTTAAAATCATATACATATACATACACACAAAATGTTTGTTTACTGGTTCGTTTTTTGTGTAAACTCATGAAATGTAAACTTTATACTCTGTAACAGTCATGTAAATTGTCTTTCAGAGGAATCCATTAGCTGCAATCCCTTTTCTGTTTGCATTTTTGTACAGTATAATCTTTAACAGAGACTTGTGATTGGACCTTCTGTTCAGTGGAAATGCGCACAACAAATGAGTTATTAAATACCCATTTGGTGTCATGTCGCAGATCCCCATGGCAGTTAAAAGGTTGTCTTCAACCTCATACCAGCCCAATATTTTCTGATTGTACTAATTTTACGGAAACTATAATTGCATATGTATTTACGTAGTTATCAGGTATGTTCAAGGGTACAATACAAAGCAAGCGTGCAATGAACTGAATACGAATAATTAACCATTTAAAATTCTATTTATCGTGTTATATTTGCCTTTTTGTTTTGTTTGTTTTTAAATAGGAAAAAAATAATTTAGAAATAGACTTGAACTACAAACTAAAAACATTACAACAGCGGCTGGAGCAGGAGATTAATGAGCATAAGGTGACAAAGGCACGACTGAGTGACAAACACCAGTCGTTTGAAGAGGAAAAGTCAGTTGCTATGTGTGGTAAGTTTCTTGTGTGTTTGATTTTAGGGGAAATA
This sequence comes from Ascaphus truei, assembly GCF_040206685.1. Classification (NCBI taxonomy): domain Eukaryota; kingdom Metazoa; phylum Chordata; class Amphibia; order Anura; family Ascaphidae; genus Ascaphus; species Ascaphus truei. The sequence goes on along the minus strand of NW_027456216.1, from coordinate 2,456 downwards.
CATGGGCTGCCATTTGTTTGCTAGACTTAACACCTACTTCATTTGTAGGGGAGCCTAGGGTTGGGAAATAACAAGAACAATGTTCCCCCAGTAACAAATTCAAGAGGGTTATTCTGATAACTGTCACAATAAATATCTGCTTAATATGAGACAATAATGGTTTGCATTAATTTTAAGACCTTTATTCAGAATATATGTTCAAAATAAAACAGAATACTTACATACTTGCACAATTATTTAGGTGAAGACCAATTTAATGTTTTATTTTAAAATGGATTTATTTAAAAATATATATATATATATATATGTATATATAGCAACAATAGAAAAAAGAAACCCCTATATGAGAGCACTCTAAACAGATTTGTACACTGATAACACCAGAGGAATCTAATAATGTGATGAATTGATGAATAATTAAAAAAAAAAAAAATCTTTTATTAGGAGATACCTCAAAATTAAAATATTACAGGTAAGTGAACCTATGCCTCCTGTGAGGCTTGCCTAATCTAAAGTGCGAATTAAAATGGAGTGGGTATAGACTGGGGTATATAGCCCCAATATAACGTATACAGTAGGTAGGACTGTAAAGCCGTCACGTTTTAGATGCAAAGTCACATCTGAATACGTGCAGCTAAACACCAGACTCTGAATGGTTAATGAGTACCCTATGCAGAGAAAAGAAAGGATCTACTGTCATAGAGAATCTCAGTGATTGCTGCACTGTGGGGGTACAATGCCTGTGGCCATATACATAAATGAATATCAATATGTAACACTTATATCAACTCTGGCCACCCACCTATAAGGTAGTGCAGTAAAGTGTGAACAAGTTGTTCAATAGACTCCTAGATCCTTGTTAAATGAACATATATGTTGGTGCGTTTAATATCACTCATAATGTAAATATACGTTGTAGTTAGCTGCATATAGTATCACATAGATGATGAAATATTGTAGCTCCTGTGCAGTTTAGACCTCATGTAAGCACATATTTAAGTCTCAGAGCTATGTACTGTAACTGGACACAATGACAGACTCTATATCTCTGACAGAATGTCTCTTAGTTAGCCAATATATTAAATATATCCAGATAAAAGCTTTTGACTGCTGCATAAACGTAGTAGTTAGCAGAGAATATGTGACTGGACAGAGTGACAGACTTGGATATATTTATTATATTGGCTAACTAAGAGACATTCTGTCAGAGATATAGAGTCTGTCATTGTGTCCAGTTACATAGCTCTGAGACTTAAATATGTGCTTACATGAGGTCTAAACTGCACAGGAGCTACAATGTTTCATCATCTATGTCAGTGGTTCCCAATCTGCGTCGCGGCACCCTGGTGCGCCGTGGCTTGCCTAGAGGGGCGCCGCGATTATCCCTCCCCACCATCCCTCCGATTTATCCCTCCCCACCATCCCTCCTTAATGCCGGCCGGGCCCGCAGGGGATTGGCTGCAGGTCAGAGGAAGCCGCGGGGCGGGGGCTTCCGCTTTGTGCAGAGCACACGGTGAGAGTGGGTGTCTGCCTTCCCGCTCCTGGCTCCTCTGTCTGCTGGTGGCTGCGCGGTGTCCCGTCCCCTTCTGCCCCGGGGGTGATAGGGAGAAGGTAGTGGGGGTGCTTGGGGGGAGTGAGTTAGTTGTACATTTGCCTGTCTTTGATGGATCTCCTGCCTTTCCTCCTCCCCCCTACCTCTCCCCCCAGTCACTCACATCCGTCGCTGCCTCTGATCTCCAATGTGTGTGTGTGTGTGTGTGTGTTGTGTGTGTAGATCTGTGTATAGTGTGTGTATCTGTGTGTATGTGTGTATATCTGGTGTGTGTATGTGTATCTGTGTGTGTGTGTGTATCTCTGTATCTGTGTTTGTGTATCTCTGCATATCTGTGTGTGTATCTGTGTGTGTGTGTATCTCTGTGTATCTGTGACTGTGTGCAGGGAGCCGCCTGCACAGATCTACCTGCCTTTCCTCCGCCCCCTCCCCCCACACACCCCAACAAATCCGCTCTCTGCTCTCCACTGCTCTCCAAATGTGTGGATATCTGGGTGTGTGTATATCTGGTGTGTGTGTGGTATCTGTGTGTGTCTATCTATGTGTCTGTGAGAGAGAGTGTCTGTGAGAGAGAGTGTCCTGTGAGAGAGAGTGTGTCTGTGAGAGAGAGAGTGTGTCTGTGAGAGAGAGAGTGTGTCTGTGAGAGAGAGAGTGTGTCTGTGAGAGAGTGTGTCTGTGAGAGAGTGTGTCTGTGAGAGAGAGTGTCTGTGAGAGAGAGTGTCTGTGAGAGAGAGTGTGTCTGTGAAGAGAGAGTGTGTATGTGAGAGAGAGAGTGTGTCTGTGAGAGAGAGAGTGTGTCTGTGAGAGAGAGAGTGTGTCTGTGAGAGAGAGAGTGTGTCGTAGAGAGTGAGAGAGTGTGTCAGTGAGTGCGAGAGTGTGTCATGTGAGTGCGAGTGTGTGTCTG
>NW_027456215.1:0-23584 GCF_040206685.1 Ascaphus truei | reverse complement strand
TCTCTGTCCCTCCTCTCTGTCTCTGTCCCTCTCTGTCACTGTCCCTCCTCTCTGTCTCTGTCCCCCCTCTCGGTCTCTGTCCCTCCTTTCTGTCTCTGTACCTCCTCTCTGTCTCTGAACCTCCTCTCTGTCTCTGTCCCTCCTCTCTGTCTCTGTCCCTCCTCTCTGTCTCTGTCCCTCTCTGTCTCTGTCCCTCCTCTCTGTCTCTGTCCCTCCTCGCTGTCACTGTCCCTCCTCTCTGTCTCTGTCCCTCCTCTCTGTCTCTGTCCCTCCTCTCTGTTTCTGTCCCTCCTCTCTGTCTCTGTCCCTCCTCTCTGTCTCTGTCCCTCCTCTCTGTCACTGTCCCTCCTCTCTGTCACTGTCCCTCCTCTCTGTCACTGTCCCTCCTCTCTGTCACTGTCTCTCCTCTCTGTCACTGTCCCTGTCCCTCCTCTCTGTCACTGTCCCTCCACTCTGTCCCTCCTCTCTGTCACTGTCCCTCCTCTCTGTCACTGTCCCTCCTCTCTGTCTCTGTCCCTCCTCTCTGTCACTGTCCCTCCTCTCTGTCACTGTCCCTCCTCTCTGTCTCTGTCCCTCATCTCTTTCTCTGTCCCTCCTCTCTGTCACTGTCCCTCTCTGTCTCTGTCCCTCCTCTCTGTCACTGTCCCACCTCTCTGTCACTGTCCCTCCTCCCTGTCTCTGTCCCTCCTCTCTGTCACTCTCTCTCCTCTCTGTCACTGTCCCTTTCCCTCCTCTCTGTCACTGTCCCTCCTCTCTGTCACTGTCCCACCTCTCTGTCACTGTTCCTCCTCTCTGTCTCTGTCCGTCCTCTCTGTCCCTCCTCTGTGTCACTGTCTCTCCTCTCTGTCACTGTCTCTGTCCCTCCTCTCTGTTACTGTCCCTCCTCTCTGTCACTGTCCCTCTCTGTCACTGTCCCTCCTCTCTGTCTCTGTCCCTCCTCTCTGTCCCTCCTCTCTGTCACTGTCCCTCCTCTCTGTCTCTGTTCCTCCTCTCTGTCTCTGTCCCTCCTCTCTGTCACTGTCTCTCCTCTCTGTCACTGTCCCTCTCTTTCTCTGTCCCTCGTCTGTCTCTGTCCCACTTCTCTGTCACTGTCCCTCCTCTATGTCTCTGTCCCTCCTCTCTGTCCCTCCTCTCTGTCACTGTCCCTCTTATATGTCACTGTTCCTCTTCTCTGTCTCTGTCCCTCCTCTCTGTTTCTGTCCCTCCTCTCTGTCTCTGTCCCTCCTCTCTGTCTCTGTCCCTCCTCTCTGTCTCTGTCCCTCCTCTCTGTCTCTGTCCCTCCTCTCTGTCTCTGTCCCTCCTCTGTCTCTGTCCCTCCTTTCTGTCTCAGTCCCTCCTCTGTGTCTCTGTCCCTCCTTTCTGTCTCAGTCCCTCCTCTGTGTTTCTGTCCCTCCTCTCTGTCCCTTCTCTCTGTCACTGTCCCTCCTCTCTGTCACTGTCCCTCCTCCCTGTCACTGTCCCTCCTCTTTGTCTCTTTTCCTCCTCTCTGTCTCTGTCCCTCCTCTCTGTCTCTGTCCCTCCTCCCTGTAACTGTAACTCCTCTCTTTCACTGTCCCTCTCTATCTTTCCTCTCTGTTATTGTCCCTCTTCTCTGTTTCTGCTCTCTTTCCCTCTTCTCTCTCTGTCTCTCTCTGTCCTCTGTATCCCTGTCCCTCCTCTCTTTCACAGCTCCTTCTCCCCGTCCAACTTCTCTGTCACTGTCCCTCCTTTTCTACATCTGTTCCTTGTCTGTCTCTGTACCTCCTCTTTGTCACACTTACTTTGGGCCTGTGATCGAAAATGAGACTTTCCTAGGTGCAGGGAACTCTATGGGAGAGTTTTACCCTGACCGGGACTTAGCCAGACTCTCCTGGAACCGAAATCGACATAAAATTCCACACGCCCCCGCTACATTCTGTTCTGAGAACTTGGTCCCTCCTGGCAGCGAGTAAGCCCAACTCTCCTGGAACTCAAATCGGCATAAAATCCCAGCTACGACCGCTATGTTCATTTCTGAGAATTTGGTCCCAAAAAGCTGGACTTAGTCTCTGTCGGGCAGGCTTTTCAGGCTCAAAATCAAAGTCGGTTGCTCTGGTATTCGCACAGAAGCATCTTTGAAAAGCCCGCCCGCGCTCTTACTACCGGAGAGAGCGAATCTGATTGGCTCATCGATTCTTATTGTATTTTCAGTTTCATTTACAAAACTGAACAGCAGTCATAGCTAACCTGGCTAGAAAAGCCGGGTCAACGGGAAATCCAAAATAGCCAAGAGACATGCACAAGCCTGCCACCTCTCTCCCTGGTTATCTCAATGCCACCTCATGGGCAGGCTCTACCAGGTCTGGCAGAACAAGTGGCATCATAGGGGGCAGCCATTGATCTCCGGACCTGGTACTCCTCCTTTCCCCACTGACCAAATGCTGTCCCCACCTCTGGGCTTCCTCTGGCTGCTCTGAACTCCGATGTCCAGCAGACATGCCGGCGCCTATGGGTTAGTTCGGTCAGCCTGTTTGGACATCTCATAGTTCAGGGGACAGAAAATGAAAAATATTGTAGTTTTATTTCTATCTGCCTTATTCCCCACACACTTTTCCATGAACTCAGTTTGAACTCTCAGAGCCACCCCTCAACCTTATATACTGTTGGGGCAGCCACAAACCCTATACTGGTTGTGGGCCACCTTGGCATTAGCTGGGGTACCCACCTTAACCTAGGGATTACCTCAGCCACAGGAATACATGTTTTATCCCTGTTCCTCATTCTCCTGACTGGGCTGTGCTGAAGCAGGGTAGCCTAGTGTTGAGTTGCGCTTGCGTATTCAAGGGGAGACAATGAGCCTACATGTATCTGAGAATCAGGCATGATTCCCGTATACATTTATGGGGGAACCGACAACTACTGACCCCAACCTCCTAGGTGCATTCTGTCAACGGTTCCTCCGCAAAAACCCCCGTGAAACTCACCTTCTACTTGCTATATTAGCGCTCTCAATATCTCCACCTATTGATTATTGATAATTTTTCAGAAATTCACCATGGGGAACCAACACTACACCCCCGTCTCCAACAATTATGGAAAAGATGTCACGGTGGCTGTCACTCACCCCGACGGGCATAAAGAACGGATGTTAGTCCAGCAAGGGAAAGTGCGTTTCATGGCAACAGAGGCTGGAACGGTCACCATCAGCATCGATGACCCAGAAGACATTGACAATCCGGACTCTGTGGGCGATATAATCATCCCCTCCAATGTCGGCGCCACAATAAGCATGTCCGCTCCTGGGAAGCCAAGAATTGTCCGAGTCAAATTTGGGTCTTTGTGGGGCCCAGAACCACCCAATAATTAATGAAGACAGATCCCCCTTCTATACTGTATGTGCTGTTAAAATAGCTGTGTGTGGGTGATACGCTATGCACAATGGTATATTAAATGGTATGATGGCTTACTGCTTGGAATCCAGTCTCATTCACTGGTGGTCTTACTCATTAGAAGGATGTCTCAAACATTGGAATCCAGTCTCATTCATTGGTGGTCTTATTCATTGGAAGGATGTCTCATTCAGGAAGGAGTCTCATTTATTGGAAGGCAGTCTCATTCATTGGTGATCAAACTCCTAAAAGGAGCAATAGGAGGAGTTATATTTAGCGGTTATATGGGACAAAAGGAGGGCTTATAGGGAGCGGTTATATGGGGTAAAAGGAGGAGTTATAGTGATCGGTTATATGAGGCAATAAGAGTTGGTATAGGGAGCAGTTAAAGGGGGCAAAAATATGAGTTATAGGAATTTACATGTAATTTCCCAGAATCCCTTGCTGCAGTGGAAGTGCTGTGTGCTGGGTGATGATGGTGAAAGGCAGGGCTGCATGTCATTTCCCAGAATCCCTTGCTGCAGTGGAAGTGCTGTGTGCTGGGTGATGATGGTGAAAGACAGGGTTGCAGACCTGTCTAAGACGTGCAAATGAGCACACAGTAATATTTCCATTTGCTATATGCTTTGCTGTGGAGGTTTTTTGTCACTTTTTTCACCCACCATAACTTAACTAAGTGTGGTAAAGCCCATCCTCATTGCTTCATTGCATAGCCAGTTAACCAACCCCACACTGATAACACCCATTAAGGTTGAAACAGCTGGCTGTCTGTGGGTGGGTTTTCTGGTTATGCATCTTAACCCTGGCTGTGCTTAAAGCTGTGACCATGCAGCAAGCTTAAGCCTATAGGGAACCATGTTAAAAATGGTTTTGAAGCAAAAGGTGACAGTGTGTGCCCATTTGCATGTCATTTCCCAGAATCCCTTGCTGCAGTGGAAGTGCTGTGTGCTGTGTGATAATGGTGAAAGGCGGGGTTGCAGACCTGTCTAAGTCATGCAAATAAGCATACAGGAATATTTCCATTATATATATATATATATATATATATATATATATATATATATATATATATATATATATTACATAATATAATATTTTATTATACTATAATAAATTATTATATTATGTTATATATATATATATATATATATATATATATATATATATATATATATATATAATACAGCATATACACTATATAATTTATGTGTGTGCTGCATATCTTATTGCCTGCGTAAAATATTTGGTGTATTTTAGTGTTAAAAATGCCTTCAGGGAGCCTTTCACTTAAACAGTGTCCTATGGGAAAACGCGGTTCTCATTACGACGTTTCGCTATCTGACGCCCTTTTTGAGTAACGCATTGCGTCGGATAATTGAGGACTGCCTGTGTCTGATTGGCTCAGGGCTTCTTATAGTATTCTCTACTTCATTCATAAAATAGAAGCAGAGCGGACAACCAATCAGCGCGTGGGAACTTTCCCAAGCAGCCAATGAGAGCCAAACTGAGTAGAAAAGCCGGGTCAGAAATGTGAAAAAGCTAAGGGGCATACGCAAGCTGCCACATACCCCCCCAGCTATCCCAATGCCCCCCGCTGGGGCATGCGCCCCTAGGTCTGGCAGAACAAGTGGCATCCCGGGGGACGGCCATTGATCTCCGGACCTGGTACTCCTCCTTTCCCCGCTGACCAAATGCTGTCCCCACCTCTGGGCTTCCTCTGGCTGCTCTGAACTCCGATGTCCAGCAGACATGCCGGCGCCTATGGGTTTGCACGGGCTGCCTGTGTGGGCATCGGTTCCGAATGTTTAAACATATTAAAACTATATTTGAATACACTCTGGGTCTCGGGGATCCCCGTCAGCGATGTGGGACTTTAGGTGAAGGACTTGGGGGTACAGGGAACAGAAAAGGAAAAAGGTGGTGTCTTTATTTCTGCTGCCTTATTCCCCCTCACACTTTCCCTGTGACTAAGTTTGGACTCTCAGAGTCTCCTCAACCTTATTCTCCTATTACCCCATATAACCGCTCCCTATAACTCCTCCTATTAACCCATATAATCTATTTCTATAACTCCTCCGATTGTCCCATATATCCCATCCTATAACTCCTCCTATTACCCCATGTAACCGCTCCCTATAACTCCTTCTATCATCCCTTTTAACTGCTCCCTATAACTCCTCCTATTGCCCATTTTAACTGCTCCCTATACCTGCTCTTATTGGCTTATATAACCGCTCCTTACAACTCCTACTACTCCATTTAACCTCTACATATAACGCCTCCTTTTGTCCCATTTAACCGATTCCTATAACTCCTTCTATTACCCCCATATAACTGCTCCCTATAACTCCTTATTGCCCCATGTAACCGCTCCCTATAACTCCTTATTGCCCAATGTAACAGCTCCCTATAACTCCTCCTATTGCTCTTTTAACTGCTCCCAATACCTCATTTTGATCCATATTATCACTCTCTATAACTCCTGATATAACCCCATATAACCTCTTCCTATAACTCCTCCTATTGCCCCCTTTAACAAATCCCTATAACTCCTCCTATTGCCCCATATAACCCTCCCTATTATTCCTCCTATTACGATATATATATTTTTATATATATATATATATATATATATATATATATATATATATATATATATATATATAGAGAGAGAGAGAGAGAGAGAGAGAGAGAGGAGAGAGAGAGAGAGAGAGAGAGAGAGAGAGAGAGAGAGAGAGAGAGAGAGAGAGAGAGATAGAGAGAGAGATAGAGAGAGAGAGAGAGAGAGAGAGAGAGAGATCTGTACTGTATTAGCTGAGCTATATATATATATATATATATATATATATATATATATATATATTATTCTGAGGCCAGGGTCACGTTTAGTATGAATAGCTCAGATAGGTTCAACTCATTCCTTTTACAAGCACAACAAGTTCTTTGTCTTTTCTTCACTTTATTGGGAAAAGCATGGATTTACAAAGGCACTTGTGGATGATGGTGTGGTGGGAGAATGTCTCCATGGTGAGGACGCTTGATAGTGGGGAAAGGTGAAAAGGATGAGGCCTTGCCAGTAGAGTATTCACTTAGCCAATGTTGAAGGTGAAAGGAAGTGTGAGTGTATTCTGGGTAGCAAGATAGTCTGGGGACAGACCATCTGTCAACAAGGCAGAGGGGGAGAGAGCAGACTAGCCCATTCTGAGAGAAAGGCTGAGGTTGCTATAGCAACTCACTGGCCATGTCTGAGTAAACAACATGTGTATCAAAAATGTTGCTCTTTCACATGCAGCAAGCTGCTGGGACAGGGAAAATAGCAGGCAGCTGAACTAGGGAGAAATTAATCCCATGAGTTGCAAAAGGAGACAGAGAAATATGGAATCCTGTTCCATGACATATATATATATATATATATACATATACATAGACATATACATATATATATATATATATATATATATATATATACATATATATATATATATATATATATATATATATATATATATATATATATATATATATATATATATATATATATATATATATATATATATATTGTGACAAACGCCCCTCTTTTGTAGTGCTGACGTCTGTCTGGGTTCTTCCCGACACAGTCTTCTAGGGTTAATTATACAACAAACAGGATCATGCAAAGTATTATGCTGCTTAACTCAGGCTTCTGCCTGCTTTATTTTCCTTCCAATTAAGGTACTGCAGCTTTAACATGTGTAGGTTAGAGGTACTCAGATACTTTCATTCAGCAGTTCACACATTTCAGTGTTACAATATTTCCCACACCGTTATTTCAAGAAATAAAACCAAAATCATATACTGTAAGCAAATCCTATCCCTTTCAGGGATCTAACTACACATCAGAATCAGTCTCTCTAACAGCTGCTGGCCAACTAAACTGGTTCCCCAGCTTAAAACAATGCTCTCTCATTTAGGGACACAAGATACAGCACAGTCTTTTAGCAACAGCAGTAATCATTTGTTTTGTCTTATCTGTTCGTGGTGTCCAGGCAAATCCTCTGGTACTGTCATACGTGGAGAGGCCGTCAACCTCGATACTGGATGCAGGAGAGTAGCGACACCCCCAGCCCCCAGGCTCTAAGGAGAGAGAGTGAAATGCAAAACCTCTCTGCTCTAAGTACCTGTGCATGTGATTAGAAGAGCAGGTGAGGGAGAACTAGAGCCATTGTAATCTGTGGTCTGGATTTTCCATCCAGCTGCCTGAGTTAATGGGAAGCTGTGGAACGGATCATTAACTATTCCTGCACTTTCTGCTCTAAAACGGGGCAGAAAGCTGCCTAACATCTTTGGACTATGTCACATATCCCCCTCCCCAGCTCACACCTACTGGGGTGAGCGGCCATGGACCTCACTGGGGTGAGCGTCCTACCTGAAATACTTGAGCTAACTCCTCAGTACAATATTAAACATTCACATGACACGAATATGAACTTTTTCCACGGCAATTATGGACAATAGGTTTCGTCATAAGAGACTATACTTGGCAAACATATATTTTTTTTTTTTTTTTTTTCTCTATTAGGGAACTATTTTGAAAAATAAATGTCTAGCACACATTCTTACAACCCAGGATCTGCTAAATATATTCACAAAACCAGACAATTTCTATTACCTCCCTGGGTTTTTCTACTCTAGAATATGAACCTCATTATAAATTTACCAACCGAAAAGGGCATTTTTTTTTTTTTTTTTTTTTCATATTGTAAGCAACCAATATTTTTTTTCCTTATACTACAGCCTTGTAATCTTAAGGGCCATATAGCTGCTTTATTTTCCTTCCAATTAAGGTACTGCAGCTTTAACATGTGTAGGTTAGAGGTACTCAGATACTTTCATTCAGCAGTTCACACATTTCAGTGTTACAATATTTCCCACACTGTTATTTCAAGAAATAAAACCAAAATCATATAAGCAAATCCTATCCCTTTCAGGGATCTAACTACACATCAGAATCAGTCTCTCTAACAGCTGCTGGCCAACTAAACTGGTTCCCCAGCTTAAAACAATGCTCTCTCATTTAGGGACACAAGATACAGCACAGTCTTTTAGCAACAGCAGTAATCATTTGTTTTGTCTTATCTGTTCGTGGTGTCCAGGCAAATCCTCTGGTACTGTCATACGTGGAGAGGCCGTCAACCTCGATACTGGATGCAGGAGAGTAGCGACACCCCCAGCCCCCAGGCTCTAAGGAGAGAGAGTGAAATGCAAAACCTCTCTGCTCTAAGTACCTGTGCATGTGATTAGAAGAGCAGGTGAGGGAGAACTAGAGCCATTGTAATCTGTGGTCTGGATTTTCCATCCAGCTGACTGAGTTAATGGGAAGCTGTGGAACGGATCATTAACTATTCCTGCACTTTCTGCTCTAAAACGGGGCAGAAAGCTGCCTAACATCTTTGTACTATGTCACAATATATATATATATACAGTATATATATATATATATATATATATATATATATATTATATATCATCTATCTCCTCCTTCTACTGGCTTTATAAGCGCTCTTAATATCTCCTCCTATTGATTATTTATCATTTTTCAGAAATTCACAATGGGGAACAAACACTACACCCACATCTCCAACAATTCTGGAAAAGATGTCTCGGTGACCATCACTCACCCGACGGGTTTAAAGATCGGATGTTAATCCAGCATGGGCAACGCCGCTACACAGCAACAGAGGATGGAACGGTCACCATCAGCATCGATGACCCAGAAAACCTTGACAATCCGAAACCTCTAGACTTTATAAGCATCCCCTCCAATGTCAACATCAGGATAACAATGTCCGCTCCTGGGAAGCCAAGAATTGTGAGAGTCCCATTTGGGTTGATCCGGGATAAATACATGTAGGATGATTAATGATGAGAGATCCCCCCATCTAAATGTGCTGTTAAAATAGCTGTGTGTGGGTGATACGCTGTGCACAATGATATATTAAATGGTATGATGGCTTACTGCTTGGAATCCAGTCTCATTCATTGGTGGTCTTACCCATTAGAAGGATGTCTCATTCAGGTGTCCACCCGCTGTCCAGGCTCCCCAAATGGTGGCCGGATAGCCCTGTGTGAGCGCAGGATGCAGTACTGAAGCAAAACTGAAGTACCCCTCCTGTTCTAACACCTTGGCATCCCTCAGGCTTTCAAGTCCAGACTCCGCACAGACCCATAGGCACCAAGCTTGGTCGCCACCGGGTCCCTCGGAATCCATGACTTGGAAATCTCACAGTTCATTCACAAGTTACCAGTATATATACCTATTAAATAAAACCCTTTAATAAAATATACTGTGTCCTGCTGTATCTTGTGTGATAAAATGTGTAAGTCCCTGTTCTGGTGTCAGGGATGGTGTGAGGGGATATACTGCTTACACTCACTAGCCCCATTCTTGGCACACTTTAGAAAATAACTTTTAAAACTTTTTACACACAAGAAATCACTTTCAGCTTTATCCCATAGCTGGAGCACCCCCTGAACCCCTATACCAGGCTCAGGGCATCTGGGCATGTATCTGGGCACCTCTCCTTATACTAGGGACCCCCAGTTATAGACACCATGTTAATTAAAATCTTAGAAAATTCTTCTAAGTCCCTCAGATCTCCTGAAATGACGCACAGTTCCTTTTCAGAGTGTCACGCTTGTGCTCTCCTCACAAGTGCAGGGAGAAAGGGGAAGGACCCGTTAGCGAGGTGGGGAGGCCGCAGGGGATACGAAGGGAGTAAGTTGCCGCGCAGCTGGGGATCGGCGCACGTAGTCACGTGACCGCGCCGCGCGCATGAGAATGCGCGACACGTCTGGAGGTGCGGTGCCTACTCAGAGACACGAGTGATCCAGCTGCATGTGCGCGCATGCTCTGACAGCAGAGCTGGAGTGCGCGCGTTCTCAGGCACAAACGCTGGGGTTGCGGGAAGCCAACGCTTCAGCACGGGAGTCTGGAAACAGAAACCAGGAACATGGAACATGGGCATGGAGTCCAGAGCACAAGGTAACATCCAGAGAAGGACTGCTTCTTGGAGAATGTCCAGACTTCTTAAAGGCATAGTACCAGAAACAGCAAGGTGCAGCGAAACTAAACATAACATAAGGGTTCTTAGTCTAATCCATTGGCCAAGGAATTATAAGCCTGCTACCACGTCAAGGTGAACCCTACTAAGCAGGTACCTACACTACCCGATGATAAACTAACCTCAGTAGTATAAGAGTGACTGTCCCAGTCTTCCGGAATCCACAGGAGATAAGTAAAGGTCCCCAGGAGGTCCTGGTAGGAACAGTATGCGATGAGTACCAGCAGGCACCAGGGCTGGTAGCAAAAGACTAATAGCTGAGAGAAAGTCAAAGAGAGGCTTACTTCCTGTCAGGAGGAAGAGGGCAGGGTTTGCCAGAAAGCAAGATGGCGTTGCTTGCTTCAGAATCCTTAAAGACACAGGATCTTGACTCGCAGCTAAAGGGCGGCGATCAGAAGTAAACAGGTAAGGAAGGGACACGCCGCAGGGGGCGTGTTCCGCGCATCGTTACAGTACCCCCCTCTTAAGGATCGAACTCCGAGCGATCCAAGAGACTAAGGGGCAGCGATGCACAGGAAGGTAGGCTCGCAGCTAGAGGGCAGCGCCCGCCACACAGAGAATCAACAGGGAATCTTGACTCGCAGCTAGAGGGCGGCGCACACGCCATACAGGGAGACATCAGGGAAACTAGGTAAGAGGGCAGCGCCCACCACACAGAGAATCAACAGGGAAACTAGGCATGGGCCGGTCTCCGTGGTACGAGTAGGGAACCACGGTGCGTGATAGCTCTATAAGGAGAGCGGGAACTGAGATGCGGCAGGTAAGGAGGGAGCACGCCGCAGGGTGCGTGTTCCCCGATTCCTTACACAGAGCTCCTAGCCCTTCCTTCTGTATAAGAAGTTTACAAAAAGTTGCTACAAATAACACTTAGGTTCATTTTCGGAGTTGCTTCAATTGTACCGAAGCTGGACTTAGAAATAATTTTACTCTTGCAAACCTTATACATGGTTGGAGATACCCCGAACCCCTATACCGGGTCCGGGGGTTTGGGGCATATACTGTGGGGGACTCCCCCAGAACCAGGGACCCCTGATGAAAGCACGTCACATGCTGAAACGCGTAGGAGGAGGAGTCTAGAGGGGTTGCAGCTCTTGTGCATCCCTGTCTCATTGCCCCAGTACTGGTGGTCTAACGTGGAGTCCCTTGGAGAGTGTACTGCGGAGGCTGTGGAACTTTGAAGCTGTGTGAGGTGTGTGAAATTCGGCTCTCAGCCCCTGTGTGCTGCGGCAGCTCCAGGCACAGCCGGGAAGGGTTGGTGCGTCACGTCCGGCCGTGACGTCATACCCGGAAACCCGGCGCCCTGTGAGTAGTTCCATCCCTGGTGTGCAAGCCCAGGAGAGCTGTGCAGCGGAGTTTCTGCAGCGAGGCTGTGAAGGAGGAAACAAAAGGAGCCACCAGCGCAAAGAGTTTGAAGTCTGGGTGAGCTTTTTCCATATTTGATGCCTACGGCACCTTCCCATTTCTACACACTTCATTACCTGCACAGTTGGTAGCGCTTTCCATCCCAGCTACCACTCTGGATTTATACCTCTCAAAGGTCACTCTTGCCCGAGTCTGTCACATCAGACAGGGGCATTAACTTGCACTTACATCACCTGGACAATCTCCAACTGGCAGAGACTTGTGTTACTCATTTTATATATTTTTATATATTTTTGTGTATTCATTCATGCTATTTTATGCTATTGTTTTATATGTGGTTTATACATAAAATTGGCTGCTGAGCCTGATGCCAACTAATATAGCGCTTCCCTGGTTGTTATATTTATTGACCCCTGACTATACCCGGGATACACAACTCCCTATGCCCCCTTTTACCTTTCTGGTCTGTGCTGAAGCGGGGACTCCTGGCGGTAAGCTGAAATAACGTTTTCATGGTAGAACTTTGATCGGAGCATTGTGCTTCAAGGTATCCGAGAATCTGAGCTGATTCCTGGCTAACTTTTTGGAGTATCCAGTAACTCTGGAATCCCGCTACATACCGTAGTGCCGACGGTTATTCTAACACAAACCAGTGGCAATCGCCAAAAAGACCCAGGTACGTGCTGGATTGTGTTTAAGGCAAGTTTAAGGCATTTCTGCATTGACTAATGGCCCATCAGATTAACAGCGGGGGTCCCTGGCAGTCAAACTGAATGGGACTGCCAGGGAACCTGCTGTGTTAATCCGATGGGTCATTGGTCAATGCAGAAATGCCTTAAACTTGCCTTAAACTAGCCAGGATACACCCAGCATGTACCCAGCATGTAACCGGGCTAGTTTAAGGCAAGCCTTAGGCCTGGGACAAAGTGAGTTTTAAGCTTGCTGAGGCGGGCTGAGCCACGCTGAGCAGATGCACAAAGCCCCTACATCTGTCATCAGCGCGGCTATAGTTTCTCCCTCCGCATGCGTGCTGATGCGTGCGGAGGCTGAGAAACTTTGCAGAGACAGGCAGGTTTGAAATTTGCCTCTCGGGGAAGCGGAGGAGCAGTCACGTCATCCAATGGGAGCAAGGGACTAGTCCCGCCTCCCGCTCCGCCTCCTGGCACGCCTCAGCTCCGCCCCGGCTCTGCCCCGCCCCCAGAGCGCGCTCACTGCCTCACCTGCAAAGACAGGAAAAAGTCCCATTTTCAGCAGGCGAGGCAGAGCAGGAGCGCGGCTCAGTGAGCTTAACATACTATGTCCCAAGCCTTAGAATACTCGTTGTCTCATCTGTAGCTACAATCTGAAAAGATTTTCTCTGCAAAACTCACTCTGATCCTCATAGCCCAGCAATATCTGCTCGCTGGCACCCCCCCCCCCCCTGCGATCTCTGCTCACTGGCCCACAGTGCAGGTTCCTTGCCGTATTCGAAGGAGCGTAGCAAAACCAAGGACCGGGAGCGTCAAAAACTCTTATGAATGCTTGGAGAAATTCAGCGGCGTTGTCAATCAGTGGGGATTGCTTTTCCCAGAGAGGAGAGGCCTAGGCCAAAGCCTACTCTGACAGTAGAGAAATGACGTATGCTACCCCGGATCGATGGGTGCAGAACATGGGGTGCTGGAGTTCAAACTGGATCGAATGTTGATTCAAAACTCCTCTACACGTCATAGGGTCCCCTCCATAACGTAGAGGCATCGGGATCCGTGGTTCCCTGGGCATAGAACATGAGAGAGGTGGTGCTGGAAACGCTACCAGCAATGGCGGTGCAGGGGTCGAACCCACCTGGAATGTATCCAGCCGGGTGTTAATGTCCTGAAGCCGGCTAGAAATGAGTGACAGCTCTTGGTTTTGCTGGGTGAGGCGTGTCTCATGATCTCCAAGTAGTTCTCCTTGGAGAGATACGGTTGGCGCTACCTCAGCCGTGTCCATGTTTTCCCGCAGGGCTGAGGTAGGGATGCAAATAAACCGACCACAGCCCAGGGACAGAGTCCTGTAAGAATATCCGTAGTCGGTATGGAAGCAGGGGTCAGGGCTGGCGGCAATGGTGTGGAGCCCAGGGTACAGGCAAAAGGTCAGGGCAAGCAGATAGCAGCGAGATCGGGGTCACGGTCCGGGGTCAGCAACAGGGAATCCCAACAGATAACAGGAAAAGGCCACAGCAAAGACAGAGAGGAGCTTCAAAAACACAGAACTTTGCTTGGCGACTGCCACCAGGAAGTGGAGCCTTATATAGCAGGCGACCAGTAACCAAAATTGCCAAATTGAGCAGAAGGGCAGGCAGCCTGGAAAACACAAACTGGCAGCAAAACCTGACACACATTGATCAGAATCCTTACACACACACATACGCAGATACACTGATACACACATACACTGACAGACAGAATCTGACACACACGTGCATACACAGTGTTGAAATTGACTGGGGGGGGGTGTCTCTGGAAAACAATTATTAGCAGTAGACTGAATCCATTTTGTCTGTCCTGTATTGTTTCAGTATCAATTTCTCTGTGAAAGAATGTGTTTGTTTGTAAGGATGAGTTTCGCTGACAGTATATTTTCAAGGCCGTGCCTATGTCGCAATGCCCAGAAGTATAGTGATAAGATGTATTCTGTTGTTGTACAGAATTATTGTGATAAGATGTACCCTGACGTACCTTGTTGTTGTACTTAGCTGTTTTAATAGCAGTTTTTACTCATTTTAGTGACCTTAAAATTATAGACTTAGTATAGGGAGAAGCCCGCGTGATAACCAAATATATGTTTCACGTCATTATAATCTGCGTAGTAAACAATGTTAGACTATGAAAATGAGATGACAAATTAAAGCCTGTTTGGGACCTCCCCTTGCAGAGTCTCTTGGTGACTGTCCTGTGTGATCATTCAGTATGTGATACGCAATAAATTACTCAATATAACTGTGACGGTAGGGGGTAGACGGCCTTCATAATAAAGGTGAAGCCAAGCTGGCTGCCCCTAAAATACGTGTGTCAAGAGCTGAGAGTGTTAGCACTTGGGTCTAGCAATGCAACCTGATATGTTTCCCTTTAACGCTGTTCCCATTATACTGTCCCCTGCAGGATTATAAGGTAGGGATGACATGTATGGTCAGGGTACCCTATAGGAAATAGCTGCAGGACTGGGACTTTGGAAGCAGAAGGTTAAAGGTGGATATCGGGGGGGCAACTAGAGTTAAAATCTATATAAAGTGTTGCTGGCCGGAGATACAGGTAGTACTGATATTTTACTCGCAAATAGTGTATGATTGGCGGGTACGTGTCTGTAGATTAAGACGCGGTGGGTTATGGAAGTCACATGTAAATTATAGGGAAAACCTGACCTGTTTACCAGTTCCCTTTTCCCCAGAAACATTAAACTTCGGGAGTGGGCGTTTTCGTTGTCATATGTGGGTCAAAATGTATTTATCTTGGTTGCCGGAGCTCGGGGACAAAGTTACCGGTAGTCCCTTAATTCTCCCAGAAGTGCAGGCAGGATTTGTGTGCATGTGAGGGGAATTACACCGGGGCTACACAGTGTCCCCCAGAATCCTAGATTTCGAGCAGTAGTATTCCATTCCCATTTCCCAAACAGGTATAAGGTTCCCCAAAAGTTATGAGTTTATTAAAACAGTGTTTTAATGTGTTATACTGTATGTGTCAATGTGTATATAGTCAGCCCGGGCATCTACATAGCTGGCGGAATGTCTGTATATTTCTCAAACATCCAGGGGGAGCATGTAGGGGAATACGAGAACAAAATACACAGATATAAGTGCAGGCGTTTTAAATCAATTAAATTGATAGACTGCGTCTTGGCTCAGATAGTTGTTCTACTCACAGGATATTAGAGTTTATAAAGGCAGCTGGCAAATTGGGTTGCCACCCATATAGATGACTGTAAACAGGACCCCCTTTCGAATTCTCCGTCAGCAATGATAGCATATAAAATGAGAGAGAAAGCTACATACTGTAGTGCGATCAAATTGGAAAACTTTATGTATTAAAAAAAGGGGGTAAAAAATGCGCACTTACAATGTATCAATTTAAAATAAGCATTTATCACACAAGGTGAATTGGAGGTGTCCCGAACTGCTCACCGCCTCCCTTAGGTATTTGGCTGGCTTCCACGGCTCTATGTCCCGAATCGGAGCTTCCCTCTGTGCGCCCGTCTGGATGTGTGACGTCACGGCTGCAGGGTAGGTTTGCTACGGGTCGCCTCCAAGCCCAAAATTGGTCCACTCAACGCGTTTCGCCCAGCTACCAGGAACTGTTGTCGGCTTCGTCAGGAGTATGTGTAATTGTGTACTGATGGCTCTTATATACCCATTGATCTTGCTAAATTAGCTTATCTTTCAATTAAACAATTTAATCAGCATATATTGCACTGGGAGTAGAAGTGGATATAGACATCATGTCTTTAACATGGATAAAAAGTCATAAAATGCTACAATGATCTATAGAATCAATACGTGGGGGGACATATATCTAACATACATATATTCTATTCCTATGAATTTTCAATTTATAATACAAATGCATAACAAAGCAACCCTTAGTGGGTAATATGAAATGTCATTAAACAATTATTTTTGAACTCAAGTGTTTGTCTGTTTATTCAACCAATCTTAGTTTGTGAGTTTAATCTCAATAGTGTTTTCTTGGTCTATTTATCTGTGGAGGAAAGGGGTTTGAGAGATAGAACTAAGCTTCTTAAAGGAAACTCACTTGTGATATGAAAATCACTATGTGTTTATATTTTACATAATTGTTTTAATAGCAGATGGTCAAATTTTATTAGTCACAAGACATTGATATTCATTAATTTAAGCAATAAATGGACAATTTCGATGTGTGTCTCATAGTTAATGAAGGACATAATTCTTACAGCACATACTAGGGAATACTAGTATTATTTCCCTTACAGATTTACTATAACAGGATGGAGGAAACAATCTGGAAAGAGACTTATGAGGTTCATCAAAACTAATTACGTTAATTTGTGGCGTATAGATATAGTGGTAAGTCTATCGAATATATATGTATAGATTCTAAGGACACTATTAGAGATTGGAGTATTATTTATAATTAACACGTTGCATATTGGGTGTGAAAGGCATTTTATGTGTTAAATGGTATATGAACACTCACATAGGGCAGTTATCTGTGTATCTTCTAGAGATGGTAAGGCGTAGTTTTAATTATAGCTAGAGTTTCCAGTCTACACTTTTCTTTAACAATATAGTGCTATAATGACATTTCATTTACAGTGAATGAGAGAATGTATTTATAATACATGGACAAATGGTTGATATAATTAGCAATAGACATAACGATGTTTTAGACATAACGATGTTTTAAACATAAGAGACAAGTTGCCATTTCTGGATGTTATTCTGAAAAGAGAAGCAGGGGAAAGAACGAGGGAACAGAAGCAGACTGAAGATGCAATTACTTACAAATACATTTTTAGAATTCATTTCAAAAATGGTGTGAGATCTATCTCAGCATTCAAACCTCTTGGGGCTAGTGTCTTAAGGCGGTGAATCCAAAAAGTTTCCCGTTTCAGTAACTCTAACCCCCTATCCCCTCCCCTCCAATGGGGTAGCACATGTTCAATGGCTTTGAATTTAAGACATGTCGGTTCACCACCATGAAATTCTGTAAAACGGTTTGGTATACTGTGGTTAGTTAGTTTCCTCTTAATGCCACTTAGGTGCTCAAT
This sequence comes from Ascaphus truei, assembly GCF_040206685.1. Lineage (NCBI taxonomy): Eukaryota > Metazoa > Chordata > Amphibia > Anura > Ascaphidae > Ascaphus > Ascaphus truei. Next base: position 6,015 of record NW_027456215.1, on the reverse strand, counting down.
AATTCTTGTTCTTATTGGTCTGATTGTTTTTCCTATATATTGTAACTTACAGGAACATTCCAGCATGTAAACTACATGGTCTGTCCTGCAAGTCATAAAGGTTTCAATATCAAAAACCTCACCCGTGACATTAGAGGTAAACTTGGTTTGATCTAGCGACCTGAACCGACATGCCTTACAGTTGGTACAGCCAAAAAAAACTTTCCTGTTAAGCCACCCATTGTCTTTTGATTTATTATCCCTAAGCGCACTGGGGGCTAATTTGTTTTTAAGGTTACTTGCTTTTTTAAAGATCACATTCGGTCTTTCTGGAATGTTGGGGCCGAGGACTGGATCGTTTTTAAGGATGTCCCAGTGTTTTGAGATTATGCTTCTAACCTTCCCAGCATCTCTGCTGTATCCCGTCAGAAAAGCAAAATCAAATTTGTTATTTCTAATTGCATCCTTTTGTTTGGGCACCAATAGATCACCTCTCTGAAGTCCCTCTGCCTTCCTCCTAGCTGATTCAATTGTCTCCTCTTTATAATTTTTTTCCAGAAATCTATCTTTGATTTTTTCAGATTGTGTATTGAATTGTTCTATATCCGAACAATTTCTTCTAATTCTTGTAAACTGGCTTGATGGTACATTATCCATCCATCTTGGTAAATGGCAGCTGTCGCTTCTAATGAAGTTGTTTTTGTCTATCTCCTTGAAATACGTCTTTGTCTTTATTAATTCATCTTCAATATAGATATTCAAATCTAAAAAAGTTAATTTGTTCATGACTCCATTCACTCGTGAATTTTAGATTATGTGTATTAACATTCATGTTTTCTATAAATTTAACTAATGTGTCTTCACCTCCCCTCCAAATAAAAAATATATCATCTATGTAGCGGCGATAAAGGACAAGATTCGCACCAAGCTCTCCCTCAAACCAGATGTTATCTTTCTCCCAACCTGAAACGAATAGATTGGCATAGCTTGGCGCGAATCTCGACCCCATCGCCGTCTCACATTTCTGCAGATAAAAAGTTTGTGCATACCAAAAATAATTGTGCTCTAATATAAATTTAATGCTTTCAATAATAAAATTAATCTGTGTTTCTGGTAAACTTTCATCTTCTTGTAAAACTTGCCTGACTGCTTCACATCCCTGTGAGTGTTCAATGATCGTGTAAAGTGAAGCAACGTCACAAGTTGCTAATATAAAATGGTTTTCCCATTTCACACCACTCAAAAGATTGAGTATGTCAACAGTGTCCTTCAAATAGGCCTTTTGTTTAACCACATTAAAAATTGCTGTAAAAAAAGTATCTATGTATAAAGAGAGATTGGCAGTTAGTGAGTCAATCCCCGAGACTATAGTGTGTGTACAGTCAGCCCGGGCATCTACATAGCTTGCGGAATGTCTGTATAGACATCGGAGTTCAAAGGAGAAAGGATGTCCAGGAGTGAAAAAAACTGTTTGGTGAGCGGGGAAGGGCGAAGGGCCAGGTCCGGAGAACAAAGGGCATCCAGTTGGGGCACCTTTTGGAATGCCAGACCTGGTGGTGCCTGCCCAGTGGCTGGCAATGGGTTTGCTTGGGGAAGATGCTGCTGGTAGGCGCGTTTCCCATTGGCCGATTCATATTTCCCACCCACCCGGCTTTTCGAGACGGTTTGGCACGCCACCTTCTCTGACATCAGCAGCGAGACGCTATTCTGATTGGCTGGCTGAGTCAGGATCTGTCCTCTAATTGGTCGCTATTCTCCATTCCATGTTAAACATAGAACAGCAATTTCAACGTAAGGAGACTGCCCGATCAGTGAAGCAGACCATCTAGTGTCTTGAGTCGGTGATGAAAGGCCGAGCTTTTGCGAATAGAAGAGCACCCGGCTTCATGTTTGGAGCAAGGAAAGCCTGCCCAGCAGAAGACCAAGTTCTCAGAATAGAACGCAGCAGTCGCGGTTGGGTATTCTAATAGAAAAGAGTACCAGGAAGCTCGGGACGAGGTCCCGGTCTGGGAAAGCCATCCGAAGCAGGCGCACTGCACCTATTTCAGGCTAGTTTTCACCCCCAGACCCCAAGTAAGTGTTTATTCTATCTGTATTTTGTTTATCATTGTGTACACGGGTGTAACCGAATAAACTACATGTTATGCCACTACCTTGTTTTGCCGAGTGAATTGATCCCAGAAAGTAAAAGGGGCTAAAAGTGCTCGTCTCCCATGACAATCACACACCTGTGTTTGCTCCTACCTGTATGAACGAGCAGATACTACAACAGACACACACACACACTGACAGAAACAGACATAGACAGAAATAGACACACACACAGACACACACACATACAATATACACACACACACACAGATTGACCGACAGACACACACACACACACACACACACACACACACACACACACACACACACACACACACACACACACACACACACACACACACACACACACACACACACACACACACACACACACACACACACACACACACACACACACACACATACACACACACATACACACACATACATACAGTATATATGTTAATTGATAGTAAATATATAGTAAATAGATAGTAGTGGTACTCCTGGGTGTGAACATGGAGAAATATAATGCAGCACATGTCCCTCCTCCCTGTCTCTGTCCCTTCTCTCTGTCTCTGTGCCTCCCCTCTGTCTCTGTCCCTTCACTCTGTCTCTATACCTCTCTGTCACTGTCCCTCCTCTCTGTCTCTGATCCCTGTCACTGTTCCTCCTCTCTGTCACTGTTCCTCCTCTCTGTCACTGTCCCTCCTCTATGTCACTGTCCCTCCTCTCTGTCCCTCCATCTCTCCCTTAAATACTCCTGTGTTCCTACAGACACAACAAACCTCTCTCCTTTCATGCTACATCAGAGAACCTGCTGATCCCAATAACTAAAGGTAATATATATTACTGTCTGGGTATATATAATAAGAGGGGATAGAGCATATGGTGAGGGGACAGTTCCCAATGTATGTTTATTTTATGTTTGTTAAAAAAAGATATACAGATAGATACACACACACACATACACTAACATACACAGACACACACAAACAGTACACAGACACACACACTGAAATGCAGAAACAGACACAGAAACATACATTCACAGGCAAACACACTGAGACAGAAAGAGACACAAACACACACATACGGGGACACACATACTGACAGACAGACAGACGCACACACAGACACACATACAGACACACACACACACACACATACACACACACACACACACACACACACACACACACACACACACAAACACACACACACACACACACACACACACACACACAGTATATATGTTAATTGATAGTAAATATATAGTAAATAGATAATAGTGGTCCCTTCACTCTGTCTCTATACCTCTCTATACCTCTCTGTCTCTGATCCCTGTCACTGTTCCTCCTCACATTGTATTGTGGTGTGTTTACAATAAACCATTTTTATACAACATCGTATTACATTTTCTTCCATCTTTCTTTTCAACATTATTATCCAACCTTTCCAACAAATACTCAACCTATTGTTCCACAATTTATAAATAATACTACCTATTACAGATTTACATCCCGGGCAACGCCGGGTATATCAGCTAGTATATATATATATATATATTTATATATGTTTGGATACCAGTACTCTGGTGTAGGCTTGATAGAAATATTGTGGATATGTATTCTCTGTTTATTTCTGTGCTGTCTTTTTGATCCCGTCCCCCTCTTTTGTATCTTTTCCCCATCCACTGCTGTAGTTCCCCCTCCCCCCTTCTCTCCCCCCTCCTTTTCCCACATCCCCATTCCCTACCCTCACTCAACCCGCCGTCACTTTCCACTCTCATCCATCCCCCTCACTTCCTCACCCCTATCCCCACACTCCCCTTTCCCCCCCCCTCCCCCCTTCCCCTTCCCCCTTCCCCTTCCCCCATACATTGTTAGATTATCACATTATTGTTAGTTCATCACATATGATATATCATCCATTTCTTTCTTTTTACATTTTCTCTATAATTGAGATATATTTTAATTATAACTATTTATTATTTTTTGGTCTATATAATATAATACTGGCATTTGGCATGTGTGTATTTTATGAATATGTGTTAAAATTATTATTGTTTTTATAAATATAAACTTCTAATTGTTTTTAACTACATAATATGTGTATACACAAAGATTCCATATGAATATTGATTTCAAGTTCATTTTTAATTACAAGGTGTTTTGTCAATTGATCATATCTCTGTTATGAATAATTATATATTTCACATGGAATCATTGTAACATCTTATATATACTTTTATATATATTACAGTTTGTCATATATTTATTTTTATTTTTTCTTTCATTACATAGCTTTTAATAACTTAATTATAGTATTATACTGTATGTGATAGTGCTATGTTTTTACACTTTTTGGCAGTGTTTTAGCACTAGAGAGTCCATTTAACTAAGTATTTATCCTACTGGAATATAACAAATAGTGGTCCTTAGAATTGTTATAAAATGCAGAATCTAAATTGTTAAAAGTTTTAATTGCAATTCCATTATGTTACGGCTCGTTTTTAGGGGAGGTCATCTCATTTAGTTTACCCACCAATCACGATCGAGACACTCTAGTACTTATACACTGCCATTTCTGTTCAGAGACATTCCCTTTGATAAAGTTGCATTTGTTGCGACGAAACGCGTCAGGGACGTACCTTACGACACTACGTCATCACGCTGTGTGTATCCTTTACGGCCGGGGAGCACATGGAGTTATAGTGAGGCTTACTCTGCTACCTTACCGATTTGGAGGATTTTAAGTGGCACCGGAGGAAAAGCGCTGTTTGGGAACTTGATTCCAGCTGATCTTGGACTCTCTACCTGTTGCGGACTGTGCCAGCCTTGGTGGTGATTATAAATCACATATTGATATTTTTTAATTTACACATTGTGAGAGTTTTTAATCCCCCCCATCCTTATTCCCCTATATTAAATGTTAGTGTTACATATGGGGCGTGCGCTCTGTTTTGTTTTTCTTATATATATATATATATATATATATATATATATGCTAAAAGAGAGAGCGGACCCTGCATCCACAAGACCAATAAGGGTAACCAAATACTGACTGCAATAATATAGATACTTAATAGTATGTCAGTGGTGCCTAGTAATGTGTTAAGCAAAAGAAAAGATTTAAAGTAACCATACAAGTACCTCTACACTCTTACATGTTGTCTGTATGGTGGTGTATTCTGCGTTCTTCTTAGTAGACTTACTACTTTCTCTCAGCCATATTACTATATACCTATCTATTTTAGATTATGGATCTCAGACAGGAGGTGCATCGTTTGTGCTTTATCCTCTTAATTATGCCCGCTCACAATATACTGGGGCTTGCATTGTTAGTTTCCCTTTAAATTCAGGGCAATGCACATAAGCTCTGCGCATGCGCATAAGCTCCCTCTGATTTGAGGGAATCTATTGCCAGCCCTGTGACATCTCTAAGCTTGCGACGCTTTGGTCTTATAGGCTTTCACTGATGATGTCATCGCGCTCATGCGCACTTGGTCGGATATGCGAGTGCACCACTGAGAACACTTTAAGGTAATTGAAAGTCTCTAATTTCTCACCTGTAGATGGCGCTTTTGGCGCGACAAAAATCCCTTTTAAAGCCTGTTACTCATCCGGCCTACCCCACCGCTCCCAGTTGAAGGCATCTGCCGAAATGCGTAGGAGTGGGTGCTGTAGGCAGTATCCCCTGGTCTGTCCCCTCTCAGGGTGAAGGAAGACCTAATTTCCTCGCCTATGCTTCAGAACTGAGAGGAGCCTTTCCTCTGCCAAGAAAACTGAAGCCTTGTGACTGGATACACAATCTGCACCATTTTGCAGCAGACTTCCCCGGAGAAGTTTTTCACGCCCTGCCACTGTTATCTCCGATTTTTGATGAACTTTTCAGGCCTGGGAGACGAACAAAATGAAACGTAACGCACGCCAGGTTTCAAAT
>NW_027456214.1:0-23603 GCF_040206685.1 Ascaphus truei | reverse complement strand
AGAGTGAGGGGCACAGAGTGAGAGAGGCGCAGAGAGTGAGGGGCACAGAGTGAGAGAGGCGCAGAGAGTGAGGGGCACAGAGTGAGGGGCGCAGAGAGTGAGAGGCACAGAGAGTGAGAGGCACAGAGAGTGAGAGGCACAGAGAGTGAGAAGCACAGAGAGTGAGAGGCACAGAGAGTGAGAGGCGCAGAGAGTGAGAGGCGCAGAGAGTGAGAGGCGCAGAGAGTGAGAGGCGCAGAGAGTGAGGGGCGCAGAGAGTGAGGGGCGCAGAGAGTGAGGGGCGCAGAGAGTGAGGGGCGCAGAGAGTGAGGGGCACAGAGTGAGAGGCGCAGAGAAAGAGGCACAGAGAGAGGCGCAGAGTGAGAGAGGCGCAGAGAGAGAGAGGCGTAGAGTGAGGGGCGCAGAGTGAGAGGCGCAGAGTGAGAGGCGCAGAGAGTGAGAGAGGCGCAGAGAGTGAGGGGCGCAGAGAGTGAGAGGCGCAGAGAGTGAGGGGCGCAGAGAGTGAGGGGCACAGAGTGAGAGGCGCAGAGAAAGAGGCACAGAGAGAGGCGCAGAGAGAGAGAGGCACAGAGTGAGGGGCGCAGAGTGAGAGGCGCAGAGTGAGAGGCGCAGAGTGAGAGGCGCAGAGAGTGAGAGGCGCAGAGAGTGAGAGGCGCAGAGAGTGAGAGGCGCAGAGAGTGAGTGCCGCAGAGAGTGAGGGGCGCAGAGAGTGAGAGGCGCAGAGAGTGAGGGGCACAGAGAGTGAGAGGCGCAGAGAGTGAGGGGCACAGAGAGTGAGGGGCAGAGAGTGAGGGGCACAGAGAGTGAGAGGCGCAGAGAGTGAGAGGCGCAGAGAGTGAGAGGCGCAGAGAGTGAGAGGCGCAGAGAGTGAGAGGCGCAGAGAGTGAGGGGCGCAGAGAGTGAGAGGCGCAGAGAGTGAGAGGCGCAGAGAGTGAGAGGAGCAGAGAGTGAGAGGCGCAGAGTGAGAGGCGCAGAGAGTGAGAGGCGCACAGTGAGAGGGGCGCAGAGAGAGAGGCGCAGAGAGAGAGAGGCGCAGAGAGTGAGAGGCGCAGAGAAAGAGAGGCGCAGAGAAAGAGAGGCGCAGAGAGTGAGAGGCGCAGAGAGTGAGAGGCGCAGAGAGAGAGAGGCGCAGAGAGTGAGAGGCGCAGAGTGAGAGGCGCAGAGAGTGAGAGGCGCAGAGAGAGAGAGGCGCAGAGAGAGAGGCGCAGAGAGTGAGAGGCGCAGAGAGTGAGAGGCGCAGAGAGTGAGAGGCGCAGAGAGTGAGAGGCGCAGAGAGAGAGAGGCGCAGAGAGAGAGAGAGGCGCAGAGAGTGAGGGGCGCAGAGAGTGAGGGGCGCAGAGAGTGAGGGGCGCAGAGAGAGAGGCGCAGAGTGAGAGGCGCAGAGAGTGAGGGGCGCAGAGAGTGAGGGGCACAGAGTGAGAGAGGCGCAGAGTGAGTGAGGGGCACAGAGTGAGAGGCGCAGAGTGAGAGGCGCAGAGAAAGAGAGGCGCAGAGAGAGAGGCGCAGAGAGAGAGGCGCAGAGAGAGAGGCGCAGAGAGAGAGGCGCAGAGAGAGAGAGGCACAGAGAGAGAGAGAGGCACAGAGTGAGAGGCGCAGAGAGTGAGGGGCGCAGAGAGTGAGGGGCGCAGAGAGTGAGAGGCGCAGAGAGTGAGGGGCACAGAGTGAGAGAGGCGCAGAGAGTGAGAGGCGCAGAGAGTGAGAGGCGCAGAGAGTGAGGGGCGCAGAGACAGGGGAGCAGAGAGTGAGAGGCGCAGAGAGTGAGAGGCGCAGAGAGTGAGGGGCACAGAGTGAGAGAGGTGCAGAGAGTGAGAGGCGCAGAGAGTGAGAGGCGCAGAGAGTGAGGGGCGCAGAGACAGGGGAGCAGAGAGTGAGAGGCGCAGAGAGTGAGAGGCGCAGAGAGTGAGGGGCGCAGAGAGTGAGGGGCGCAGAGACAGGGGAGCAGAGAGTGAGAGGCGCAGAGAGTGAGAGGCGCAGAGAGTGAGAGGCGCAGAGAGTGAGGGGCACAGAGTGAGAGAGGTGCAGAGAGTGAGAGGCGCAGAGAGTGAGAGGCGCAGAGAGTGAGGGGCGCAGAGACAGGGGAGCAGAGAGTGAGAGGCGCAGAGAGTGAGAGGCGCAGAGTGAGAGGCACAGAGAGTGAGGGGCACAGAGAGAGAGACGCAGAGTGAGAGAGGCGCAGAGAGTGAGAGGCGCAGAGTGAGAGAGGCACAGAGAGTGAGGGGCGCAGAGTGAGAGAGGCACAGAGTGAGAGAGGCGCAGAGTGAGAGAGGCGCAGAGTGAGAGAGGCACAGAGAGAGAGGCGCAGAGTGAGGCGCAGAGAGTGAGAGGCGCAGAGTGAGGCGCAGAGAGTGAGAGGCGCAGAGAGTGAGAGGCGCAGAGACGGGCGCAGAGAGTGAGAGGCGCAGAGAGTGAGAGGCGCAGAGAGTGAGAGGCGCAGAGAGTGAGAGGCGCAGAGAGAGAGAGGCGCAGAGAGAGAGAGGCGCAGAGAGAGAGGCGCAGAGAGTGAGAGGCGCAGAGAGTGAGAGGCGCAGAGAGTGAGAGGCGCAGAGAGTGAGAGGCGCAGAGAGTGAGAGGCACAGAGTGAGAGGCGCAGAGAGTGAGAGGCGCAGAGAGTGAGAGGCGCAGAGTGAGAGGCGCAGAGTGAGAGGCGCAGAGTGAGAGGCGCAGAGAGTGAGAGGCGCAGAGTGAGAGGCTCAGAGACTGAGAGGCGCAGAGTGAGAGGCGCAGAGAGTGAGAGGCGCAGAGTGAGAGGCGCAGAGTGAGAGGCGCAGAGAGTGAGAGGCGCAGAGAGAGGCGCAGAGAGAGGCGCAGAGAGTGAGAGGCGCAGAGAGTGAAGGGCAGAGAGTGAGAGGCACAGAGTGAGAGGCGCAGAGTGAGAGGCGCAGAGTGAGAGAGGCGCAGAGAGTGAGAGGCGCAGAGAGAGAGAGGCGCAGAGAGGCGCAGAGAGTTAGAGGCGCAGAGAGAGAGAGGCGCAGAGAGTGAGAGGCGCAGAGAGTGAGAGGCGCAGAGAGAGAGAGGCGCAGAGAGAGAGAGGCGCAGAGAGAGAGAGGCGCAGAGAGTGAGAGGCGCAGAGAGTGAGAGGCGCAGAGAGTGAGAGGCGCAGAGAGAGAGGCGCAGAGTGAGAGGCACAGAGTGAGAGGCGCAGAGAGTGAGAGGCGCAGAGAGTGAGAGGCGCAGAGAGTGAGAGGCGCAGAGAGTGAGAGGCGCAGAGAGTGAGAGGCGCAGGGTGAGAGGCGCAGAGAGAGGCGCAGAGTGAGAGGCGCAGAGAGTGAGAGGCGCAGAGAGTGGGAGGCGCAGAGTGAGAGGCGCAGAGTGAGAGGCGCAGAGAGTGAGAGGCGCAGAGAGAGAGAGGCGCAGAGTGAGAGGCGCAGAGAGAGGCGCAGAGTGAGAGGCGCAGAGAGTGAGAGGCGCAGAGAGTGAGAGGCGCAGAGAGTGAGAGGCGCAGAGTGAGAGGCGCAGAGAGTGAGGGGCGCAGAGAGTGAGAGGCGCAGAGAGTGAGAGGCGCAGAGAGTGAGGGGCACAGAGAGTTAGGGGCAGAGAGTGAGGGGCGCAGAGAGTGAGAGGCGCAGAGAGTGAGAGGCGCAGAGAGTGAGAGGCGCAGAGAGTGAGAGGCGCAGAGAGTGAGGGGCGCAGAGAGTGAGAGGCGCAGAGAGTGAGAGGCGCAGAGAGTGAGAGGCGCAGAGTGAGAGGCGCAGAGTGAGAGGCGCACAGTGAGAGGGGCGCAGAGAGAGAGAGGGACAGAGAGTGAGAGGCGCAGAGAAAGAGAGGCGCAGAGAAAGAGAGGCGCAGAGAGAGAGAGGCACAGAGAGAGAGAAAGGCACAGAGTGAGAGGCGCAGAGAGTGAGGGGCGCAGAGAGTGAGGGGCACAGAGAGAGAGGCACAGAGTGAGGGGCGCAGAGAGTGAGAGGCGCAGAGAGTGAGAGGCACAGAGAGTGAGGGGCACAGAGTGAGAGAGGTGCAGAGAGTGAGAGGCGCAGAGAGTGAGAGGCGCAGAGAGTGAGGGGCGCAGAGACAGGGGAGCAGAGAGTGAGAGGCGCAGAGAGTGAGAGGCGCAGAGAGTGAGGGGCACAGAGTGAGAGAGGTGCAGAGAGTGAGAGGCGCAGAGAGTGAGAGGCGCAGAGACAGGGGAGCAGAGAGTGAGAGGCGCAGAGAGTGAGAGGCGCAGAGTGAGAGGCACAGAGAGTGAGGGGCGCAGAGAGTGAGAGGCGCAGAGAGTGAGGGGCGCAGAGAGTGAGGGGCGCAGAGACAGGGGAGCAGAGAGTGAGAGGCGCAGAGAGTGAGAGGCGCAGAGAGTGAGGGGCACAGAGTGAGAGAGGTGCAGAGAGTGAGAGGCGCAGAGAGTGAGAGGCGCAGAGAGTGAGAGGCGCAGAGATGGGAGCAGAGAGTGAGAGGCGCAGAGAGTGAGAGGCGCAGAGTGAGAGGCACAGAGAGTGAGGGGCACAGAGAGAGAGACGCAGAGTGAGAGAGGCGCAGAGAGTGAGAGGCGCAGAGTGAGAGAGGCACAGAGAGTGAGGGGCACAGAGAGAGAGGCGCAGAGTGAGAGAGGCACAGAGTGAGAGAGGCGCAGAGTGAGAGAGGCACAGAGAGAGAGGCGCAGAGTGAGGCGCAGAGAGTGAGAGGCACAGAGAGTGAGAGGCGCAGAGACGGGCGCAGAGAGTGAGAGGCGCAGAGAGTGAGAGGCGCAGAGAGTGAGAGGCGCAGAGTGAGAGGCGCAGAGTGAGAGGCGCAGAGAGTGAGGGGCACAGAGTGAGAGGCGCAGAGAGTGAGAGGCGCAGAGTGAGAGGCGCAGAGTGAGAGGCACAGAGAGTGAGAGGCACAGAGAGTGAGAGGCGCAGAGTGAGAGGCGCAGAGTGAGAGGCGCAGAGAGTGAGAGGCGCAGAGTGAGGCGCAGAGAGTGAGAGGCGCAGAGAGTGAGAGGCGCAGAGAGAGAGGCGCAGAGAGAGAGGCACAGAGTGAGAGGCGCAGAGAGTGAGAGGCGCAGAGAGTGAGAGGCGCAGAGAGTGAGAGGCGCAGAGAGTGAGAGGCGCAGAGAGTGAGAGGCGCAGAGAGTGAGAGGCGCAGGGTGAGAGGCGCAGAGAGAGGCGCAGAGTGAGAGGCGCAGAGAGTGAGAGGCGCAGAGAGTGAGAGGCGCAGAGTGAGAGGCGCAGAGTGAGAGGCGCAGAGAGTGAGAGGCGCAGAGAGAGAGAGGCGCAGAGTGAGAGGCGCAGAGAGAGGCGCAGAGTGAGAGGCGCAGAGAGTGAGAGGCGCAGAGAGTGAGAGGCGCAGAGAGTGAGAGGCGCAGAGTGAGAGGCGCAGAGAGTGAGAGGCGCAGAGAGAGAGGCACAGAGAGTGAGGGGCGCAGAGAGTGAGAGGCGCAGAGAGTGAGGGGCACAGAGAGTGAGGGGCAGAGTGTGAGGGGCAGAGAGTGAGGGGCGCAGAGAGTGAGAGGCGCAGAGAGTGAGAGGCGCAGAGAGTGAGAGGCGCAGAGAGTGAGAGGCGCAGAGAGTGAGGGGCGCAGAGAGTGAGAGGCGCAGAGAGTGAGAGGCGCAGAGAGTGAGAGGCGCAGAGTGAGAGGCGCAGAGTGAGAGGCGCACAGTGAGAGGGGCGCAGAGAGAGAGAGGGACAGAGAGTGAGAGGCGCAGAGAAAGAGAGGGGCAGAGAAAGAGAGGCGCAGAGAAAGAGAGGCGCAGAGAGTGAGAGGCGCAGAGAGAGAGGCGCAGAGAGAGAGAGGCGCAGAGTGAGAGGCGCAGAGAGTGAGAGGCGCAGAGAGAGAGAGGTGCAGAGAGAGAGGCGCAGAGAGTGAGAGGCGCAGAGAGTGAGAGGCGCAGAGAGTGAGAGGTGCAGAGAGTGAGAGGCGCAGAGAGTGAGAGGCGCAGAGAGAGAGAGGCGCAGAGAGAGAGAGAGGCGCAGAGAGTGAGGGGCGCAGAGAGTGAGGGGCGCAGAGAGTGAGGGGCGCAGAGAGAGAGGCGCAGAGTGAGAGGCGCAGAGAGTGAGGGGCGCAGAGAGTGAGGGGCACAGAGTGAGAGAGGCGCAGAGAGTGAGGGGCACAGAGTGAGAGGCGCAGAGTGAGAGGCGCAGAGAAAGAGAGGCGCAGAGATAGAGGCGCAGAGAGAGAGAGGCACAGAGAGAGAGAAAGGCACAGAGTGAGAGGCGCAGAGAGTGAGGGGCGCAGAGAGTGAGGGGCACAGAGAGAGAGGCACAGAGTGAGGGGCGCAGAGTGAGAGGCGCAGAGAGTGAGAGGCGCAGAGAGTGAGGGGCGCAGAGAGAGAGGCGCAGAGTGAGAGGCGCAGAGAGTGAGGGGCGCAGAGAGTGAGGGGCACAGAGTGAGAGAGGCGCAGAGAGTGAGGGGCACAGAGTGAGAGGCGCAGAGTGAGAGGCGCAGAGAAAGAGAGGCGCAGAGATAGAGGCGCAGAGAGAGAGAGGCACAGAGAGAGAGAAAGGCACAGAGTGAGAGGCGCAGAGAGTGAGGGGCGCAGAGAGTGAGGGGCACAGAGAGAGAGGCACAGAGTGAGGGGCGCAGAGTGAGAGGCGCAGAGAGTGAGAGGCGCAGAGAGTGAGGGGCACAGAGTGAGAGAGGCGCAGAGAGTGAGAGGCGCAGAGAGTGAGAGGCGCAGAGAGTGAGGGGCGCAGAGACAGGGGAGCAGAGAGTGAGAGGCGCAGAGAGTGAGAGGCGCAGAGAGTGAGGGGCACAGAGTGAGAGAGGTGCAGAGAGTGAGAGGCGCAGAGAGTGAGAGGCGCAGAGAGTGAGGGGCGCAGAGACAGGGGAGCAGAGAGTGAGAGGCGCAGAGAGTGAGAGGCGCAGAGTGAGAGGCACAGAGAGTGAGGGGCGCAGAGAGTGAGAGGCGCAGAGAGTGAGGGGCGCAGAGAGTGAGGGGCGCAGAGACAGGGGAGCAGAGAGTGAGAGGCGCAGAGAGTGAGAGGCGCAGAGAGTGAGGGGCACAGAGTGAGAGAGGTGCAGAGAGTGAGAGGCGCAGAGAGTGAGAGGCGCAGAGAGTGAGAGGCGCAGAGAGTGAGAGGCGCAGAGAGTGAGAGGCGCAGAGACGGGAGCAGAGAGTGAGAGGCGCAGAGAGTGAGAGGCGCAGAGTGAGAGGCACAGAGAGTGAGGGGCACAGAGAGAGAGACGCAGAGTGAGAGAGGCGCAGAGAGTGAGAGGCGCAGAGTGAGAGAGGCACAGAGAGTGAGGGGCACAGAGAGAGAGGCGCAGAGTGAGAGAGGCACAGAGTGAGAGAGGCGCAGAGTGAGAGAGGCACAGAGAGAGAGGCGCAGAGTGAGGCGCAGAGAGTGAGAGGCACAGAGAGTGAGAGGCGCAGAGACGGGCGCAGAGAGTGAGAGGCGCAGAGAGTGAGAGGCGCAGAGAGTGAGAGGCGCAGAGTGAGAGGCGCAGAGTGAGAGGCGCAGAGAGTGAGGGGCACAGAGTGAGAGGCGCAGAGAGTGAGAGGCACAGAGTGAGAGGCGCAGAGTGAGAGGCGCAGAGTGAGAGGCACAGAGAGTGAGAGGCACAGAGAGTGAGAGGCGCAGAGTGAGAGGCGCAGAGTGAGAGGCGCAGAGAGTGAGAGGCGCAGAGTGAGGCGCAGAGAGTGAGAGGCGCAGAGAGTGAGAGGCGCAGAGACGGGCGCAGAGAGTGAGAGGCGCAGAGAGTGAGAGGCGCAGAGAGAGAGAGGCGCAGAGAGAGAGAGGCGCAGAGAGAGAGGCGCAGAGAGTGAGAGGCGCAGAGAGTGAGAGGCGCAGAGAGTGAGAGGCGCAGAGTGAGAGGCGCAGAGAGTGAGAGGCGCAGAGAGAGAGGCGCAGAGAGTGAGGGGCGCAGAGAGTGAGAGGCGCAGAGAGTGAGGGGCACAGAGAGTGAGGGGCAGAGTGTGAGGGGCAGAGAGTGAGGGGCGCAGAGAGTGAGAGGCGCAGAGAGTGAGAGGCGCAGAGAGTGAGAGGCACAGAGAGTGAGAGGCGCAGAGAGTGAGGGGCGCAGAGAGTGAGAGGCGCAGAGAGTGAGAGGCGCAGAGAGTGAGAGGCGCAGAGTGAGAGGCGCAGAGTGAGAGGCGCACAGTGAGAGGGGCGCAGAGAGAGAGAGGGACAGAGAGTGAGAGGCGCAGAGAAAGAGAGGGGCAGAGAAAGAGAGGCGCAGAGAAAGAGAGGCGCAGAGAGTGAGAGGCGCAGAGAGAGAGGCGCAGAGAGAGAGAGGCGCAGAGTGAGAGGCGCAGAGAGTGAGAGGCGCAGAGAGAGAGAGGTGCAGAGAGAGAGGCGCAGAGAGTGAGAGGCGCAGAGAGTGAGAGGCGCAGAGAGTGAGAGGTGCAGAGAGTGAGAGGCGCAGAGAGTGAGAGGCGCAGAGAGAGAGAGGCGCAGAGAGAGAGAGAGGCGCAGAGAGTGAGGGGCGCAGAGAGTGAGGGGCGCAGAGAGTGAGGGGCGCAGAGAGAGAGGCGCAGAGTGAGAGGCGCAGAGAGTGAGGGGCGCAGAGAGTGAGGGGCACAGAGTGAGAGAGGCGCAGAGAGTGAGGGGCACAGAGTGAGAGGCGCAGAGTGAGAGGCGCAGAGAAAGAGAGGCGCAGAGATAGAGGCGCAGAGAGAGAGAGGCACAGAGAGAGAGAAAGGCACAGAGTGAGAGGCGCAGAGAGTGAGGGGCGCAGAGAGTGAGGGGCACAGAGAGAGAGGCACAGAGTGAGGGGCGCAGAGTGAGAGGCGCAGAGAGTGAGAGGCGCAGAGAGTGAGGGGCGCAGAGAGAGAGGCGCAGAGTGAGAGGCGCAGAGAGTGAGGGGCGCAGAGAGTGAGGGGCACAGAGTGAGAGAGGCGCAGAGAGTGAGGGGCACAGAGTGAGAGGCGCAGAGTGAGAGTCGCAGAGAAAGAGAGGCGCAGAGATAGAGGCGCAGAGAGAGAGAGGCACAGAGAGAGAGAAAGGCACAGAGTGAGAGGCGCAGAGAGTGAGGGGCGCAGAGAGTGAGGGGCACAGAGAGAGAGGCACAGAGTGAGGGGCGCAGAGTGAGAGGCGCAGAGAGTGAGAGGCGCAGAGAGTGAGGGGCACAGAGTGAGAGAGGCGCAGAGAGTGAGAGGCGCAGAGAGTGAGAGGCGCAGAGAGTGAGGGGCGCAGAGACATGGGAGCAGAGAGTGAGAGGCGCAGAGAGTGAGAGGCGCAGAGAGTGAGGGGCACAGAGTGAGAGAGGTGCAGAGAGTGAGAGGCGCAGAGAGTGAGAGGCGCAGAGAGTGAGGGGCGCAGAGACAGGGGAGCAGAGAGTGAGAGGCGCAGAGAGTGAGAGGCGCAGAGTGAGAGGCACAGAGAGTGAGGGGCGCAGAGAGTAAGAGGCGCAGAGAGTGAGGGGCGCAGAGAGTGAGGGGCGCAGAGACAGGGGAGCAGAGAGTGAGAGGCGCAGAGAGTGAGAGGCGCAGAGAGTGAGGGGCACAGAGTGAGAGAGGTGCAGAGAGTGAGAGGCGCAGAGAGTGAGAGGCGCAGAGAGTGAGAGGCGCAGAGAGTGAGAGGCGCAGAGAGTGAGAGGCGCAGAGACGGGAGCAGAGAGTGAGAGGCGCAGAGAGTGAGAGGCGCAGAGTGAGAGGCACAGAGAGTGAGGGGCACAGAGAGAGAGACGCAGAGTGAGAGAGGCGCAGAGAGTGAGAGGCGCAGAGTGAGAGAGGCACAGAGAGTGAGGGGCACAGAGAGAGAGGCGCAGAGTGAGAGAGGCACAGAGTGAGAGAGGCGCAGAGTGAGAGAGGCACAGAGAGAGAGGCGCAGAGTGAGGCGCAGAGAGTGAGAGGCACAGAGAGTGAGAGGCGCAGAGACGGGCGCAGAGAGTGAGAGGCGCAGAGAGTGAGAGGCGCAGAGAGTGAGAGGCGCAGAGTGAGAGGCGCAGAGTGAGAGGCGCAGAGAGTGAGGGGCACAGAGTGAGAGGCGCAGAGAGTGAGAGGCACAGAGTGAGAGGCGCAGAGTGAGAGGCGCAGAGTGAGAGGCACAGAGAGTGAGAGGCACAGAGAGTGAGAGGCGCAGAGTGAGAGGCGCAGAGTGAGAGGCGCAGAGAGTGAGAGGCGCAGAGTGAGGCGCAGAGAGTGAGAGGCGCAGAGAGTGAGAGGCGCAGAGACGGGCGCAGAGAGTGAGAGGCGCAGAGAGTGAGAGGCGCAGAGAGAGAGAGGCGCAGAGAGAGAGAGGCGCAGAGAGAGAGGCGCAGAGAGTGAGAGGCGCAGAGAGTGAGAGGCGCAGAGTGAGAGGCGCAGAGTGAGAGGCGCAGAGTGAGAGGCGCAGAGTGAGAGGCGCAGAGAGTGAGAGGCGCAGAGAGTGAGAGGCGCAGAGAGTGAGAGGCACAGAGAGTGAGAGGCGCAGAGTGAGAGGCGCAGAGTGAGAGGCGCAGAGAGTGAGAGGCGCAGAGTGAGGCGCAGAGAGTGAGAGGCGCAGAGAGTGAGAGGCGCAGAGACGGGCGCAGAGAGTGAGAGGCGCAGAGAGTGAGAGGCGCAGAGAGAGAGAGGCGCAGAGAGAGAGAGGCGCAGAGAGAGAGGCGCAGAGAGTGAGAGGCGCAGAGAGTGAGAGGCGCAGAGTGAGAGGCGCAGAGAGTGTGAGGCACAGAGTGAGAGGCGCAGAGAGTGAGAGGCGCAGAGTGAGAGGCGCAGAGTGAGAGGCGCAGAGTGAGAGGCGCAGAGTGAGAGGCGCAGAGAGTGAGAGGCGCAGAGTGAGAGGCTCAAAGAGTGAGAGGCGCAGAGTGAGAGGCGCAGAGAGTGAGAGGCGCAGAGAGTGAGAGGCGCAGAGTGAGAGGCGCAGAGAGTGAGAGGCGCAGAGAGTGAGAGGCGCAGAGAGTGAGAGGCGCAGAGAGAGGCGCAGAGAGAGGCGCAGAGAGTGAGAGGCGCAGAGAGTGAAGGGCAGAGAGTGAGAGGCGCAGAGAGTGAGAGGCACAGAGAGTGAGAGGCACAGAGAGAGAGAGGCGCAGAGTGAGAGGCGCAGAGTGAGAGGCGCAGAGAGTGAGGGGCAGAGAGTGAGAGGCGCAGAGTGAGAGGCGCAGAGAGTGAGAGGCGCAGAGAGTGAGAGGCGCAGAGAGTGAGAGGCGCAGAGAGTGAGAGGCGCAGAGAGTGAGAGGCGCAGAGAGTGAGAGGCGCAGAGAGTGAGAGGCGCAGAGAGTGAGAGGCGCAGAGAGTGAGAGGCGCAGAGAGTGAGAGGCGCAGAGAGTGAGAGGCGCAGAGAGTGAGAGGCGCAGAGAGTGAGAGGCGCAGAGAGTGAGAGGCGCAGAGAGAGAGAGGCGCAGAGAGAGAGAGAGGCGCAGAGAGAGAGAGAGGCGCAGAGAGTGAGAGGCGCAGAGAGAGAGAGGCGCAGAGAGTTAGAGGCGCAGAGAGTGAGAGGCGCAGAGAGTGAGAGGCGCAGAGAGTGAGAGGCGCAGAGAGTGAGAGGCGCAGAGAGTGAGAGGCGCAGAGAGTGAGAGGCGCAGAGTGAGAGGTGCAGAGTGAGAGGCACAGAGAGAGAGGCGCAGAGAGTGAGAGGCGCAGAGAGTGAGAGGCGCAGAGAGTGAGAGGCGCAGAGAGAGAGGCGCAGAGAGAGGCGCAGAGTGAGAGGCGCAGAGAGAGAGAGGCGCAGAGAGAGAAAGGCGCAGAGAGTGAGAGGCGCAGAGAGTGAAGGGCAGAGAGTGAGAGGCGCAGAGAGAGGCGCAGAGTGAGAGGCGCAGAGAGAGAGAGGCGCAGAGAGTGAGAGGCGCAGAGAGTGAGAGGCGCAGAGAGAGAGAGGCGCAGAGAGAGAGAGGCGCAGAGAGGCGCAGAGAGTGAGAGGCGCAGAGAGTGAGAGGCGCAGAGAGTGAGAGGCGCAGAGAGTGAGGGGCAGAGAGTGAGAGGCGCAGAGTGAGAGGCGCAGAGAGTGAGAGGCGCAGAGAGTGAGAGGCGCAGAGAGTGAGAGGCGCAGAGAGTGAGAGGCGCAGAGAGTGAGAGGCGCAGAGAGTGAGAGGCGCAGAGAGTGAGAGGCGCAGAGAGTGAGAGGCGCAGAGAGTGAGAGGCGCAGAGTGTGAGAGGCGCAGAGAGTGAGAGGCGCAGAGAGTGAGAGGCGCAGAGAGTGAGAGGCGCAGAGAGAGAGGCGCAGAGAGTGAGAGGCGCAGAGAGAGAGAGGCGCAGAGAGAGGGGCGCAGAGAGAGAGAGGCGCAGAGAGAGGGGCGCAGAGAGAGAGAGGCGCAGAGAGAGGGGCGCAGAGAGAGGGAGGCGCAGAGAGAGGGGCGCAGAGAGAGGGGCGCAAAGAGTGAGAGGCGCAGAGAGTGAGAGGCGCAGAGTGAGAGGCGCAGAGAGTGAGAGGCGCAGAGAGAGAGGCGCAGAAAGTGAGAGGCGCAGAGAGAGAGAGGCGCAGAGAGAGGGGCGCAGAGAGAGAGAGGCGCAGAGAGAGGGGCGCAGAGAGAGAGAGGCGCAGAGAGTGAGAGGCGCAGAGAGAGAGAGGCGCAGAGAGAGAGAGGCGCAGAGAGAGAGGCGCAGAGAGTGAGAGGCGCAGAGAGTGAGAGGCGCAGAGTGAGAGGCGCAGAGAGTGTGAGGCACAGAGTGAGAGGCGCAGAGAGTGAGAGGCGCAGAGTGAGAGGCGCAGAGAGTGAGAGGCGCAGAGTGAGAGGCGCAGAGTGAGAGGCGCAGAGAGTGAGAGGCGCAGAGTGAGAGGCTCAAAGAGTGAGAGGCGCAGAGTGAGAGGCGCAGAGAGTGAGAGGCGCAGAGAGTGAGAGGCGCAGAGTGAGAGGCGCAGAGAGTGAGAGGCGCAGAGAGTGAGAGGCGCAGAGAGTGAGAGGCGCAGAGAGAGGCGCAGAGAGAGGCGCAGAGAGTGAGAGGCGCAGAGAGTGAAGGGCAGAGAGTGAGAGGCGCAGAGAGTGAGAGGCACAGAGAGTGAGAGGCACAGAGAGAGAGAGGCGCAGAGTGAGAGGCGCAGAGTGAGAGGCGCAGAGAGTGAGGGGCAGAGAGTGAGAGGCGCAGAGTGAGAGGCGCAGAGAGTGAGAGGCGCAGAGAGTGAGAGGCGCAGAGAGTGAGAGGCGCAGAGAGTGAGAGGCGCAGAGAGTGAGAGGCGCAGAGAGTGAGAGGCGCAGAGAGTGAGAGGCGCAGAGAGTGAGAGGCGCAGAGAGTGAGAGGCGCAGAGAGTGAGAGGCGCAGAGAGTGAGAGGCGCAGAGAGTGAGAGGCGCAGAGAGTGAGAGGCGCAGAGAGTGAGAGGCGCAGAGAGTGAGAGGCGCAGAGAGTGAGAGGCGCAGAGAGAGAGAGGCGCAGAGAGAGAGAGAGGCGCAGAGAGAGAGAGAGGCGCAGAGAGTGAGAGGCGCAGAGAGAGAGAGGCGCAGAGAGTTAGAGGCGCAGAGAGTGAGAGGCGCAGAGAGTGAGAGGCGCAGAGAGTGAGAGGCGCAGAGAGTGAGAGGCGCAGAGAGTGAGAGGCGCAGAGAGTGAGAGGCGCAGAGTGAGAGGTGCAGAGTGAGAGGCACAGAGAGAGAGGCGCAGAGAGTGAGAGGCGCAGAGAGTGAGAGGCGCAGAGAGTGAGAGGCGCAGAGAGAGAGGCGCAGAGAGAGGCGCAGAGTGAGAGGCGCAGAGAGAGAGAGGCGCAGAGAGAGAAAGGCGCAGAGAGTGAGAGGCGCAGAGAGTGAAGGGCAGAGAGTGAGAGGCGCAGAGAGAGGCGCAGAGTGAGAGGCGCAGAGAGAGAGAGGCGCAGAGAGTGAGAGGCGCAGAGAGTGAGAGGCGCAGAGAGAGAGAGGCGCAGAGAGAGAGAGGCGCAGAGAGGCGCAGAGAGTGAGAGGCGCAGAGAGTGAGAGGCGCAGAGAGTGAGAGGCGCAGAGAGTGAGGGGCAGAGAGTGAGAGGCGCAGAGTGAGAGGCGCAGAGAGTGAGAGGCGCAGAGAGTGAGAGGCGCAGAGAGTGAGAGGCGCAGAGAGTGAGAGGCGCAGAGAGTGAGAGGCGCAGAGAGTGAGAGGCGCAGAGAGTGAGAGGCGCAGAGAGTGAGAGGCGCAGAGAGTGAGAGGCGCAGAGTGTGAGAGGCGCAGAGAGTGAGAGGCGCAGAGAGTGAGAGGTGCAGAGAGTGAGAGGCGCAGAGAGAGAGGCGCAGAGAGTGAGAGGCGCAGAGAGAGAGAGGCGCAGAGAGAGGGGCGCAGAGAGAGAGAGGCGCAGAGAGAGGGGCGCAGAGAGAGAGAGGCGCAGAGAGAGGGGCGCAGAGAGAGGGAGGCGCAGAGAGAGGGGCGCAGAGAGAGGGGCGCAAAGAGTGAGAGGCGCAGAGAGTGAGAGGCGCAGAATGAGAGGCGCAGAGAGTGAGAGGCGCAGAGAGAGAGGCGCAGAAAGTGAGAGGCGCAGAGAGAGAGAGGCGCAGAGAGAGGGGCGCAGAGAGAGAGAGGCGCAGAGAGAGGGGCGCAGAGAGAGAGAGGCGCAGAGAGAGGGGCGCAGAGAGAGGGGCGCAGAGAGTGAGAGGCGCAGAGAGTGAGAGGCGCAGAGAGTGAGAGGCGCAGAGTGAGAGGCGCAGAGAGTGAGAGGCGCAGAGAGAGAGAGGCGCAGAGTGAGAGGCGCAGAGTGAGAGGCGCAGAGAGTGAGAGGCGCAGAGAGTGAGAGGCGCAGAGTGAGAGGCGCAGAGAGTGAGAGGCGCAGAGAGTGAGAGGCGCAGAGAGAGAGGCGCAGAGAGTGAGAGGCGCAGAGAGAGAGAGGCGCAGAGAGAGGGGCGCAGAGAGAGAGAGGCGCAGAGAGAGGGGCGCAGAGAGAGAGAGGCGCAGAGAGAGGGGCGCAGAGAGAGAGAGGCGCAGAGAGAGGGGCGCAGAGAGAGGGGCGCAGAGAGAGGGGCGCAGAGAGAGGGGCACAGAGAGTGAGAGGCGCAGAGAGTGAGGGGCACAGAGAGAGAGAGGCGCAGAGAGAGAGAGGCGCAGAGTGAGAGGCGCAGAGAGTGAGGGGCACAGAGAGAGAGAGGCGCAGAGAGAGAGAGGCGCAGAGTGAGAGGCGCAGAGAGAGACAGCAAGAAGTTCCTCCCTCTCATGCAAATGAAGCCAGTGGGAGCGGGGGCGCACCGCCTGTACTGATAGTAAAGGATTTGGAGTGTTATATATTTCTATATCAATCAATCTCTCTCCCTCCCAATCCCTCAGGTGCCGAGAGCTGTAATGTGAGGTAAGAAATGACCGGGATAACGGAAGCGGTAGCGAGCTGGTCCTTTCCCACTTCCTGGTAAAGCGGGGGCATGAGGAAGGACGGTAAGGTGCGGAGATAGTTTTTGTATTCAGGCCAGGAGGAGGGATATGTGGTGTGGCTAGCACGCTCTGCCGCAGGCTCCCTCAGCTCCTGCACAGCAGAGTACAGCAAACAGGCACAACTAGGTCTGCAACCCAGCACACAGTGATTCCACTGCAGCAAGGGATTCTGGGAAATGACATGCAAATGAGCACACAGCGCCACGTTTTGCTTCAAAACCATATAACATGGTCCCCTATAAGCTTATGCGTCCTGCATTGCACAGCTTTGAGCACAGCCTGGGTTAAGATGCATGGCCAGTAAACCCACCCACAGACAGCAGTTTCAACCTTAATTGGTCTCATCAGTGTTGGTTATACTGGCTTTGCAAAAAATATATATATCAATCTCCAAAAGTGACAAAGTGTCTAATAAGTGATAGCATAAATGGAGTTATACTCCCACCCAGTGGTAGAAAGTGGGAATGCTCCTGAACAAAAAGCAATGTTAAGAGATCTGTGTAAAATAAGACACACCGAGTGAAATAAAATGCAATCGATGTACAAATCAAATCCTCCTACTGCCTCCCACTCGCCCTTCAAAAGAACCAGTCTTCCAGCCTCTCACAGATAGCAATGAGCGCTCCCTCATCCTGCTGCATTGGGAACTGAGGCTCCCCTGGATGTTATCTCACAGGCCCTGCCACCTCTCCGTGCTGCTGCTCCTCAGCGGAAATGTGACATGCGTGGCGTGTGGCTCTCCTAGGCGAGGGAGGAGGAGGACACATCAGACCGGGACGGGAGCTCTGACCGGGACGTGTTTGTGGAGGTGAAAGAAGGACCCCAAAAAAAGGAAAGAGCGAGGGGAAGATGAAGAGAACGAAGATTCAGGAGGGAGTCCCCCTGTGCCCCTGCAGAGCAAAAGGGGAGCACAAGCCCAATACGTGACCAGAACATACAGCGTGTGTATGGACATTGGGGCAATGCATGAATAAGAAGAACTATTGAGAAATGACGTTAAACTGCTCCAATACTGTGACTTTGCACAGGAATTGCTCAAACCTATGGAGTCAGGGATTATTCTGTTGGTCAGTGTAACCAGGGACTAATCACTGTTGAGAAAAAACTCTACATCCGGCAGTGTGCTGGTTAATTGCACAGGCAATCAACCAGACTCCACATGGCTGATTAGGACTGTTAGAAAAGGCCTGCTGTGAGAAACAGGAAAGAGATTTCCTTAACTCACATTCGGGCTGATATAAGGAGAAGGAGGGCAGACCAGAGATTTCCTTAGCTCACATTTGGGCTGATATAAAGAGAAGGAGGACTGCAGAGATTTCCTTAGCTCACATTTGGGCTGATATAAGGAGGACTGCAGAGATTTCCTTAGCTCACATTTGGGCTGATATAAAGAGAAGGAGGACTGCAGAGATTTCCTTAGCTCACATTTGGGCTGATATAAGGAGGACTGCAGAGATTTCCTTAGCTCACATTTGGGCTGATATAAGGAGGACTGCAGAGATTTCCTTAGCTCACATTTGGGCTGATATAAGGAGAAGGAGGGCAGACCAGAGATTTCCTTAGCTCACATTTGGGCTGATATAAGGAGGACTGCAGAGATTTCCTTAGCTCACATTTGGGCTGATATAAGGAGAAGGAGGGCAGACCAGAGATTTCCTTAGCTCACATTTGGGCTGATATAAGGAGAAGGAGGGCAGACCAGAGATTTCCTTAGCTCACATTTGGGCTGATATAAGGAGGACTGCAGAGATTTCCTTAGCTCACATTTGGGCTGATATAAGGAGAAGGAGGGCAGACCAGAGATTTCCTTAGCTCACATTTGGGCTGATATAAGGAGAAGGAGGGCAGACCAGAGATTTCCTTAGCTCACATTTGGGCTGATATAAGGAGAAGGAGGGCAGACCAGAGATTTCCTTAGCTCACATTTGGGCTGATATAAGGAGAAGGAGGGCAGACCAGAGATTTCCTTAGCTCACATTTGGGCTGATATAAGGTGGACTGCAGAGATTTCCTTAGTCCACACTGGACTGACCAGAGGGAAAGATGTCTTGATGCACATAGAAGGACTGTATGCTGACAGCAAGACAAGGGGACAAGACACCGAGAGGGCCATAGCACACAAGGGTGCTGACCCAGGAGAACAGAGAGGCGTTCCCCTACAGCTACAAAAGTGCTTGTGTGTGTGTAGATATAGATGTAAGATATATGACAATCAGTGATTAGCAACAAAATAAATATATATATATATATATATATATATTCATTACCTTTCGGGGGCTGTAGCTTGTGCCCGGACCCCTCACACCACCCCGCAGGGTGAATATCGGGGGAGTCGGCATTAACCCAAAAATCATGGCAGTCGGAATAACCGTCAAAATGCAGAAGTATCCGAAAACCGCACACCTGCCGGGGAGGGAGAGAAGAAGAGGGGGTGAGAGAGAAGCAGAGAGAGAGGAAGGGGGGAGAGAGAAGCAGAGAGAGAGGGAGGGAGGGGGAAGAGAGAAGCCGAGAGGGGGAAGAGAGAAGCAGAGAGGGAGGGGGAAGTGGAGAGAGGCAGGGAGGGGAAGAGAGAAGCAGAGAGGGGAAGAGAGAAGCAGGAAGTGGGAGAGAAGCAGAGAGGGGAAGAGAGAAGCAGGAAGTGGGAGAGAAGCAGGGAAGAGAGGGAGAATCAGGGAGGGGGGAGAGAGAATCAGGGAGGGGGGAGAGAGAATCAGGGAGGGGGAGAGAGAATCCAGGAGGAGGAGACAGAGAAGCATGGAGGAAGGGGGTGAGAGAGAGGGAGGCAGGGAGGGAGAGAAGCAGGGTGAGGGGGAGAGAGAAGCAGGGAGGGAGAGAGAGAAGCAGGAAGGGAGAGAGAGAAGCAGGCAGGGAGGGAGGGAGGGGGAGAGAGAGAAGCAGGCAGGGAGGGAGGGAGGGGCGGAGAGAGAAGCAGGGAGGTGTGGAGAGAGAAGCAGGGAGGTGTGGAGAGAGAAGCAGGGAGGGGTGGAGAGAGAGGGAGAAGCAGGGAGGGAGAGAGAGAAGCAGGGAGGGTAGAGAGAGAGAAGCAGGGAGGGAGAGAGAGAAGCATGGAGGAAGGGGGTGAGAGAAAAGCAGAGAGCAAGGGGGATTTACAGAGAGGGAGGGGAGAGAAAAATGTCTTGGTCACAGTGTCACCCTGGGTGGGAGGGGGTCACTGTGTCACCCTGCGGTGGGAGGGGGTCACGGTGTCACCCTGGGTGGGAGGGGGTCACGGTGTCATCCTGCGGTGGGAGGAGGTCACGGTGTCATCCTGCGGTGGGAGGGGGTCATGGTGTCATCCTGCAGTGGGAGGGGGTCACAGTTTCACCCTGCGGTGGGAGGGGGTCACGGTGTCACCCTGCGGTGGGAGGGGGTCACGGTGTCACCCTGGGTGGGAGGGGGTCACAGTTTCACCCTGCGGTGGGATAGGTCACGGTGTCACCCTGCTGTGGGAGGGGGTCACGGTGTCACCCTGCGGTGGTAGGGGGTCACGGTGTCACCCTGCGGTGGGATAGGTCACAGTGTCACCCTGCTGTGGGAGGGGGTCACGGTGTCACCCTGCGGTGGGAGGGGGTCACGGTGTCACCCTGCGGTGGGAGGGGGTCACGGTGTCACCCTGCGGTGGGAGGGGGTCACGGTGTCACCCTGCGGTGGGAGGTCACGGTGTCACCCTGCGGTGGGAGGGGGTCACGGTGTCACCCTGCGGTGGGAGGGGGTCACGGTGTCACCCTGCAGTGGGAGGGGTTCACGGTGTCACCCTGCAGTGGAAGGGGGTCACGGTGTCACCCTGCGGTGGGAGGGGATCACGGTGTCACCTTGCGGTGGGAGGGGGTCACGGTGTCACCCTGCAGTGGGAGGGGGTCACGGTGTCACCCTGCGGTGGGAGGGGGTCACGGTGTCACCCTGCGGTGGGATAGGTCACGGTGTCACCCTGCTGTGGGAGGGGGTCACGGTGTCACCCTGCAGTGGGAGGGGGTCACGGTGTCACCCTGCGGTGGGAGGGGGTCACGGTGTCACCCTGCGGTGGGAGGGGGTCACGGTGTCACCCTGCGGTGGGATAGGTCACGGTGTCACCCTGCTGTGGGAGGGGGTCACGGTGTCACCCTGCGGTGGGAGGGGGTCACGGTGTCACCCTGCGGTGGGATAGGTCACGGTGTCACCCTGCTGTGGGAGGGGGTCACGGTGTCACCCTGCAGTGGGAGGGGGTCACGGTGTCACCCTGCGGTGGGAGGGGGTCACGGTGTCACCCTGCAGTGGGAGGGGGTCACGGTGTCACCCTGCAGTGGGAGGGGGTCACGGTGTCACCCTGCAGTGGGAGGGGGTCACGGTGTCACCCTGCGGTGGGAGGGGGTCACGGTGTCACCCTGCAGTGGGAGGGGGTCACGGTGTCACCCTGCGGTGGGAGGGTCCTGCTCACCTCAGTCACAGTCAGCATAAAGTACATGGATGGATGCTGAGGGTCCGTTCCCTCTAACTTCATCCCCACCTTAAATCCGTTCATATGAGGGGTCACCAACTGCCACTGCAGGAGAGAGAAGGGGTCAGGTACAGCGCGGGCAGCGGCAGTGCCAGCCTCCCCTCACACACTACTACACCATGCCATGTATACACAGCACAGGTACAGCGCGGGCAGCGGCAGTGCCAGCCTCCCCCTCACACACTACTACACCATGCCATGTATACACAGCACAGGTACAGCGCGGGCAGCGGCAGTGCCAGCCTCCCCCTCACACACTACTACACCATGCCATGTATACACAGCACAGGTACAGCGCGGGCAGTGCCAGCCTCCCCCTCACACACTACTACACCATGACATGTATACACAGCACAGGTACAGCGTGGGCAGTGGCAGTGCCAGCCTAACCCTCACACACTACTACACCATGCCATGTATACACAGCACAGGTACAGCGCGGGCAGTGCCAGCCTCCCCCTCACACACTACTACACCATGCCATGTATACACAGCACAGGTACAGCGCGGGCAGCGGCAGCGCCAGCCTCCCTCTCACACACTACTACACCATGCCATGTATACACAGCACAGGTACAGCGCAGGCAGCGGCAGTGCCAGCCTCCCCCTCTCACACACTACTACACCATGCCATGTATACACAGCACAGGTACAGGGTGGGCAGCAGCAGTGCCAGCCTCCCCCTCTCACACACTACTACACCATGACATGTATACACAGCACAGGTACAGCGCGGGCAGCGGCAGTGCCAGCCTCACCCCCTCACACACTACTACACCATGCCATGTATACACAGCACAGGTACAGGGTGGGCAGCAGCAGTGCCAGCCTCCCCCTCTCACACACTACTACACCATGACATGTATACACAGCACAGGTACAGGGTGGGCAGCAGCAGTGCCAGCCTCCCCCTCTCACACACTACTACACCATGACATGTATACACAGCACAGATACAGCGCGGGCAGCAGCAGTGCCAGCCTCCCCCTCACACACACTACTACACCATGACATGTATACACAGCACAGGTACAGCGCGGGCAGCGGCAGTGCCAGCCTCCCCCTCACACACTACTACACCATGCCATGTATACACAGCACAGGTACAGCGCGGGCAGCGGCTGTGCCAGCCTCCCCCTCACACACTACTACACCATGACATGTATACACAGCACAGGTACAGCGCGGGCAGCGGCAGTGCCAGCCTCCCCCTCACACACTACTACACCATGCCATGTATACACAGCACAGGTACAGCGCGGGCAGTGCCAGCCTCCCCCTCACACACTACTACACCATGACATGTATACACAGCACAGGTACAGCGTGGGCAGTGGCAGTGCCAGCCTAACCCCCACACACTACTACACCATGCCATGTATACACAGCACAGGTACAGCGCGGGCAGTGCCAGCCTCCCCCTCACACACTACTACACCATGCCATGTATACACAGCACAGGTACAGCGCGGGCAGCGGCAGCGCCAGCCTCCCTCTCACACACTACTACACCATGCCATGTATACACAGCACAGGTACAGCGCAGGCAGCGGCAGTGCCAGCCTCCCCCTCTCACACACTACTACACCATGCCATGTATACACAGCACAGGTACAGGGTGGGCAGCAGCAGTGCCAGCCTCCCCCTCTCACACACTACTACACCATGACATGTATACACAGCACAGGTACAGCGCGGGCAGCGGCAGTGCCAGCCTCACCCCCTCACACACTACTACACCATGCCATGTATACACAGCACGGGTACAGGGTGGGCAGCAGCAGTGCCAGCCTCCCCCTCTCACACACTACTACACCATGACATGTATACACAGCACAGGTACAGCGCGGGCAGCGGCAGTGCCAGCCTCACCCCCTCACACACTACTACACCATGCCATGTATACACAGCACAGGTACAGGGTGGGCAGCAGCAGTGCCAGCCTCCCCCTCTCACACACTACTACACCATGACATGTATACACAGCACAGGTACAGGGTGGGCAGCAGCAGTGCCAGCCTCCCCCTCTCACACACTACTACACCATGACATGTATACACAGCACAGATACAGCGCGGGCAGCGGCAGTGCCAGCCTCCCCCTCACACACACTACTACACCATGACATGTATACACAGCACAGGTACAGCGCGGGCAGCGGCAGTGCCAGCCTCCCCCTCACACACTACTACACCATGCCATGTATACACAGCACAGGTACAGCGCGGGCAGCGGCTGTGCCAGCCTCCCCCTCACACACTACTACACCATGACATGTATACACAGCACAGGTACAGCGCGGGCAGCGGCAGTGCCAGCCTCCCCCTCACACACTACTACACCATGCCATGTATACACAGCACAGGTACAGCGCGGGCAGTGCCAGCCTCCCCCTCACACACTACTACACCATGACATGTATACACAGCACAGGTACAGCGTGGGCAGTGGCAGTGCCAGCCTAACCCTCACACACTACTACACCATGCCATGTATACACAGCACAGGTACAGCGCGGGCAGTGCCAGCCTCCCCCTCACACACTACTACACCATGCCATGTATACACAGCACAGGTACAGCGCGGGCAGCGGCAGCGCCAGCCTCCCTCTCACACACTACTACACCATGCCATGTATACACAGCACAGGTACAGCGCAGGCAGCGGCAGTGCCAGCCTCCCCCTCACACACTACTACACCATGCCATGTATACACAGCACAGGTACAGCGCGGGTAGCGGCAGTGCCAGCCTCCCCCTCTCACACACTACTACACCATGCCATGTATACACCGCACAGGTACAGGGTGGGCAGCAGCAGTGCCAGCCTCCCCCTCTCACACACTACTACACCATGACATGTATACACAGCACAGGTACAGCGCGGGCAGCGGCAGTGCCAGCTTCACCCCCTCACACACTACTACACCATGCCATGTATACACAGCACAGGTACAGGGTGGGCAGCAGCAGTGCCAGCCTCCCCCTCTCACACACTACTACACCATGACATGTATACACAGCACAGGTACAGGGTGGGCAGCAGCAGTGCCAGCCTCCCCCTCTCACACACTACTACACCATGACATGTATACACAGCACAGATACAGCGCGGGCAGCGGCAGTGCCAGCCTCCCCCTCACACACACTACTACACCATGACATGTATACACAGCACAGGTACAGCGCGGGCAGCGGCAGTGCCAGCCTCCCCCTCACACACTACTACACCATGCCATGTATACACAGCACAGGTACAGCGCGGGCAGCGGCTGTGCCAGCCTCCCCCTCACACACTACTACACCATGACATGTATACACAGCACAGGTACAGCGCGGGCAGCGGCAGTGCCAGCTTCCCCCTCACACACTACTACACCATGCCATGTATACACAGCACAGGTACAGCGCGGGCAGCGGCTGTGCCAGCCTCCCCCTCACACACTACTACACCATGACATGTATACACAGCACAGGTACAGTGCGGGCAGCGGCAGTGCCAGCCTCCCCCTCACACACTACTACACCATGCCATGTATACACAGCACAGGTACAGCGCGGGCAGCGGCAGTGCCAGCCTCCCCCTCACACACTACTACACCATGCCATGTATACACAGCACAGGTACAGCGCGGGCAGTGCCAGCCTCCCTCTCACACACACTACTACACCATGCCATGTATACACAGCACAGGTACAGCGCGGGCAGCGGCAGCGCCAGCCTCCCTCTCACATACTACTACACCATGCCATGTATACACAGCACAGGTACAGCGCGGGCAGCGGCAGTGCCAGCCTCCCCCTCTCACACACTACTACACCATGCCATGTATACACAGCACAGGTACAGGGTGGGCAGCAGCAGTGCCAGCCTCCCCCTCTCACACACTACTACACCATGACATGTATACACAGCACAGGTACAGCGCGGGCAGCGGCAGTGCCAGCCTCACCCCCTCACACACTACTACACCATGCCATGTATACACAGCACAGGTACAGGGTGGGCAGCAGCAGTGCCAGCCTCCCCCTCTCACACACTACTACACCAT